>NW_026283721.1:0-82645 GCF_023373465.1 Oncorhynchus keta
CTCTATATCTCTTCCCTCCCCTCCCCTCTGTATCTCTCTCTATATCTCTTCCCCTCCCTCTGTATCTCTCCTCTATCTCTATATCTCTCTCTCCCTCTTGCCACATTCTCTCTATCTCTTCCCCCTCCACCCTCTGTATCTCTCTCTCTCTATATATCTCTTCCCCCTCCCCCTCTGTATACTCTTCCCCCTCCCCCTCTGTATATCTCTCTCTCTCTATATCTCTTCCCCTCCCCCCTCGCTGTATCTCTCTCTCTATCTCTCTTCCCCTCCCTCCTCTGTATCTCTCTCTGTATCTCTCTCTCATCTCCCTCTGTATCTCTCGATCTCTCTCTCTCTATCTCCCCTCCCCCTCTGTATATCTCTCTCGGTATTCCTCTCTCCCTCCCTCCCATATATTCCTCCTTCCTCTCTCTCTGTAACTCTTTCTCTTCATTCCCCCAGCCCAGTGCTACGCTCAGTAGAATGTGTAGAGAGGTGTATTAGAGGGGATCAAAGCGGCCCTGGGTTGGGAGGGATTCCTGTGAATAGGTGGATCAGGGTGAACAAAGTACAGGGCTACTGTCTTATGTTGGAGCACTCAATAGTACCGCTGAGGCAGCTGGGAAATGATCCAAGGGGCTATTGTGGCAGAGAGAGAGAGAGAGAGAGAGAGAGAGAGAGAAGAGAGAGAGAGAGAGAGAGAGAGAGAGAGAGAGGGGGAGAGCAAGAGAGAGAGAGAGAGAGAGAACATAGGAGAGTGTGAGAGACCATAGAGAGAGAGATAGAGAGTAGAGAGAGAGTAGGATTGAGAGTAGAGAGAGTAGAGAGAGTAGTAGAGAGATAGTAGAGAGAGAGAGTAGGGATTGAGGAGAGAGAGAGAGAGAGAGCAATATGCAGGCCACTGTTTGACAAAGCTCTGTAACAGCAAGGGGAGTGTTTAAAAACCCAATTTTGGGGGATTTTATTTAACCTTTATTTAACTAGGCAAGTAACGTTAACAGCCAGTAGGACTGTGTGTGTGTGTGTGTGTGTGTGTGTGTGTGTGTGTGTGTGTGTGTGTGTGTGTGTGTGTGTGTGTGTGTGTGTGTGTGTGTGTGTGTGTGTTGTGTAGTGTGTAGAGGGACTGTGTGTGTAGTGTGTGTAGAGGGACTGTGTGTGTGTGGTGTGTAGTGTGTGTGGTGTGGTGTGTACTGTGTGGTGTGTACTGTGTGTAGTGTGTGTGGTGTGGTGTTAGTGTGTGTGGTGTGTACTGTGTGTAGTGTGTACTGTGTGTGTAGTGTGTGTAGAGGGACTGTGTGTGTGTGGTGTGTAGTGTGTGTGGTGTGGTGTGTACTGTGTGGTGTGTACTGTGTGTAGTGTGTGTGGTGTGGTGTGTAGTGTGTGTGGTGTGTACTGTGTGTGGTGTGGAGTGTGTGTGTGTGGTGTGTAGTGTGTGTGGTGTGTACTGTGTGTAGTGTGGAGTGTGTGTGTGTGGTGTGTAGTGTGTGTGGTGTGTGTGTGGTGTGTAGTGTGTGTGGTGTGGTGTGTATGTGTTAATGTACAATAAGATGTAAGAATGTGGCACGTGTTGATGTTAATGATGATGTGTTAATGTGATGATGTGATGTGTTAATGTGTTAATGTGATGATGTGTTGATGTGTTGATGTGATGACGTGATGATGTGTTAATGTGATGATGTGTTATGTGTTAATGTGTTAATGTGATGTGTTAATGTGTTGATGTGTTAATGTGTTAATGTGATGATGTGTTAATGTGTTAATGTGTTAATGTGTTAATGTGATGATGTGTTAATGTGTTAATGTGTTAATGTGGTGATGTGTTAATGTGTTGATGTGTTAATGTGATGATGTGATGTGTTAATGTGTTAATGTGATGATGTGTTAATGTGTGTTATGTGTTAATGTGTGTGATGATGTGTTAATGTGTTATGTGATGATGTGTTAATGTGTTAATGTGTATTATGTGATGTGTTAATGTGTTAATGTGTTAATGTGATGATGTGTTGATGTGTTAATGTGATGTGATGATGTGTTAATGTGATGTGTTAATGTGATGATGTTAATGTGATGATGTGTTAATGTGATGATGTGTTAATGTTGATGTGATGTGTTAATGTGTTAATGTGTTGTGTTAATGTGTTAATGTGTTAATGTGTTGATTGTTAATGTGATGATGTGTTAATGTGTTAATGTGTTGATGTGTTAATGTGTTAATGTGATGATGTTAATGTGTTAATTGATGATGTGATGTTAATGTGATGATGTGTTGATGTGTTAATGTGATGATGTGATGTTAATGTGTTAATGTGATGTGTTAATGTGTTGATGTGTTAATGTGTGATGATGTGTTAATGTGTTAATGTGTTAATGTGATGATGTGTGTTAATGTGATGTGTGATTAACGTGATGATGTGTTAATGTGTTGATGTGTTGATGTGTTAACGTGATGATGTGTTATGTGTTAATGTTGATGTGTTAATGTGATGATATTGTTAATGTGTTAATGTGATGATGTGTTAATGTGTTAATGTGATGATGTGTTAATGTTAATGTGATGATGTGTTGATATTGTTAATGTGATGATGTGATGATGTGTTAATGTGATGATGTGAATGTGTTAATGTGATGATGTGTTAATGTGTTAATGTGATGATGTATGTGTTAATGTGATGATGTGATGATGTGTTATGTGATGACGTGTTAATGTGTTATGTGTTAATGTAATGTGTTAATGTGTTAATGTGATGATGTGTTAATGTGTTAATGTGATGATGTAATGTGTTAATGTGTTAATGTGATGATGTGTTAATGTGTTAATGTGTTAATGTGAGCGTTAATGTGTTAATGTGTTAATGTGTTAATGTGTTATTTGATGTGTTAATGTGATCAATGTGTTAATGTGTTAATGTGTTAATGTTAATGTCATGATGTGTTAATGTGTTAATGTGTTATGTACGATGTGTTAATGTGTTGATGTGTTAATGTGTTAATGTCATTAATGTGTTAATGTGTTGATAATTTAACGTGTTAATGTGATGATGTGTTAATGTGTTAATGTGTCAATGTGTTAACGATGTGTTAATGTCAATGTGTTACGACGTGTTAACGTGATGATGTGTTAATGCACATGATGTGTTAACGTATGATGTGATGATGTGTTAATGTGTTAAATGTGTTAATGTGTTAATGTGTTAATGTATGTGTTAATGTGTTAATGTGTTAATGTGATGACGTGTTGATGTGTTAATGTGATGCCAACGTGACGTTAATGTGTTAATGTGATATTGTTATGTGTTATCAATGTGATGACGTTAATGTGTTGATGTTAATGTGTTAATGTGATGAATGTGTTAATGTGTTATGTGTTAATGTAATGACGATATGTAATGTGTTATGTGATGATGTGTTAATGTGTTATGTGTTAATTGACGATTGTGTGTTAATATGTGATGATGTGTTAATGTGTTAATCAACGTTAATATGTTAATGTGTTAATGTGATGAATGTGTTAATGTGAACGTGTTGAATGTGTGACGACGCGTGATGAATGTATTGATGTGTTAATGTGATGATGTGTTAATGTGTTAATGACGACGTGTTAATGTGTTAATGTGTTAATGTGATGATGTGTTAATGTGATGATGTGATGATGTATGTGATGATGTGTTAATGTGATGATGTGTTGATGTGCCATTGATGTGTTAATATGACAATGTGTTAATGTGTTAATGTGTTAATGTGATGATGTGTTAATGTGATGATGTGCCAATGTGATGATGTGTTAATGTGTTAATGTGATGATGTGTTAATGTGTTACGATGTGATGATGTGATGTGTTAATGTGATGAATGTGTTAAATGTGACGATGTGTTGGTGTGATGATGTGCCATGATGTGCCAATGTGTTATGTGATGATGTGTTAATGTGTTAATGTGATGATGTGTTAATGTGTTAATGTGTTAATATGACAATGTGATGATGTGTTAATGTGTTAATGTGTTAATGTGTTAATGTGATGATGTGTTAATATGATGATGTGTGATTAATGATGTGTTAATGTGTTAATGTGTTAAATGTGTTAAATGTGTTAATGTGTTAATGTGTTAATGTGTTAATGTGTTAATGTGATGATGTGATGATGTGTTAATGTGTTAATGTGTTAATGTGTTAATGTGATGATGTGTTAATGTGATGTGTTAACGTGTTGATGTGTTAATGTGTTAATGTGTTAATCATGATGTGATGATGTGTTAATGTGACGAATGTGTTAATGTGTTAATGTGTTAATGTGATGTGTTGATGTGTTAATGTGCCAACGCGTCAACGACGATGTGTTATGTGTTATGTGATGATGTGTTAATGTGTTAATGTGTTAACGTGATGTGTTAATGTGTTAATGTGTTAATTATGATGTGTTAATCAACGTGTTATGTGATTATGTGCCAATGTGTTAAATGTGTTAATGTGATGATGTGTTACGTGTTAATGTGATGATGTGTTAATGTGATGATGTGTTAATGTGATGATGTGTTAATGTGTGTGTTACTGTGTTAATGTGTTACTGTGTTATGTGATAATGTGTTATGTGTTAACGTGATGACGTGTTACTGTGTTAATGTGTTACGTGTGATAATGTGACGATGATGTGATAACGCGTCATGATGTGTCAACTGTGTTGTGTGTTAATGTGTTGTGTTAATGTGATGATGTGTTACGACGTGTTACTGTGTTAACGTGACGACGTGTTAATGCGTTAATGCGTTACGATGTGATAATGTGTTGACGTGTTGACGTGTTACTGTGTTGATATTGACGATGTGTTGATGTGTTACTGTGTTGACGTGTTAATGTGTCAATGTGACGATGCGGACGATGTGTGACTGTGTTAATGTGACGACGTGTCAATGTGTTAACGTGACGATGTGTTAATGTGTTAACGTGACGATGTGTTAATGTGTTAAACGTGTTAAACGTGACGATGTGATAATGTGTTAATGCATGACGTGTTAATGTGACGATGTGTTAACGTGACGATGTGTTAACGTGATGATGTGTTAATGTGTTAATGTGTTAATGTGATGATGTGTTAATGTGTTAATGTGATGATGTGTTAATGTGATGATGTGTTAATGTATTGATGTGTTAATGTGTTAATGTGATGATGTGTTAACGTGTTAAACGTGACGATGTGTTAATGTGTTAATGCGACGATGTGATGATGTGTTAATGTGATGATGTGTTAATGTGATGATGTGTTAATGTGATGATGTGTTAATGTGATGATGTGTTACTGTGTTAATGTGTTAATGTGTTAATGTGATGATGTGTTAATGTGATGATGTGTTAATGTCAATGATGTGTTAATGTGATGATGTGTTAATGTGATGATGTGCCAACTGTGTTAATGTGTTACTGTGTTAATGTGATAACGTGTTAATGTGTTAATGTGATGATGTTACTGTGTTAATGTGATAATGTGTTAATGTGTTAATGTGATGATGTGTTAATGTGTTAATGTGTTAATGTGTTGAAAACGTGTTTAATGTATTGATGTGTTACTGTGTTAATGTGTTACTGTGTTAATGTGATGATGTGTTAATGTGTTAAATGTGATAATGTGTTAATGTGATGATGTGATGATGTGTTAATGTGTTAATGTGTTAATGTGTTAATGTGTTAATGTGATGATGTGTTAATGTGTTAATGTGTTAATGTGATGATGTGTTGATGTGTTGATGTGTTGATGTGTTAATGTGTTGATGTGTTAACGCGTTAATGTGTTAATGTGACGACGTGATGATGTGTTAATGTGTTAATGTGTTAACGTGTTACGATGTGTTATGTGATGATGTGTTAACGTGTTACGATGTGTTAATGTGATGATGTGTTGATGTGTTGATGTGTTGATGTGTTGACGTGTTAATGTGTTAATGCGGATGATGTGTTAATGTGTTAATGCGACGATGTGATGATGTGTTAACGTATTTAATGTGTTAATGTGTTAATGTGTTAACGTGATGATGTGTTAATGTGTTAATGTGATTGATGTGTTAATGTGTTAATGTGTTAATGTGATGATGTGTTGATGCGTTGATGTGATGATGTGATGATGTGTTAATGTGTTAATGTGATGATGTGTTAATGTGTTAATGTGTTAATGTGATGATGTGTTAATGTGTTGATGTGTTAATGTGTTAATGTGATGATGTGTTAATGTGTTAATGTGTTAATGTGTTAATGTGCTGATGTGTTAATGTGTTAATGTGTTAATGTGGTGACGTGTTAATGTGTTGATGTTAATGTGTTAATGTGTTAATGTGTTAATGTGTTAATGTGATGATGTGTTAATGTGATGATGTGTTAATGTGTTAATGATGATGATGTGATGATGTGTTAATGTGTTAATGTGATGATGTGTTAATGTGTTAATGTGTTAATGTGATGATGTGTTAATGTGTTAATGTGTTAATGTGATGATGTGTTGATGTGACGACGTGATGATGTGATGATGTGTTAATGTGATGTGTTAATGTGTTAATGTGTTAATGTGATGATGTGTTGATGTGTTAATGTGATGATGTGTTAATGTGTGATGTGTTAATGTGTTAATGGCAGTGATGTGTTAATGTGTTAATGTGTGATGATGTGTTAACGTGTTAATGTGTTAATGTGTTAATGTGATGATGTGTTAATGTGATGATGTCAATGTGATGCACGTTAATGTTGATGTGTTAATGTGATGATGTGTTACTGTGTTAATGTGTTAATGTGTTAATGTGATGATGTGTTAATGTGATGATGTGTTAATGTCATTGATGTGTTAATGTGATGATGTAATGTGTGATGTGTTACTGTGTTGTCAACTGTGTTAAAACGTGACGATGTGATGATGTGTTACTGTGTTATGTGTTACTGTGTTAATGTGATAACGTGACGACGATGTGATAACGTGTATTGATGTGTTACGACGTGTTAATGTGTTAATGTGATGATGTGTTACTGTGATGTGTTACTGTGTTAATGTGATAATAATGTGTTAATGTGTTATGTGATAAATGTGTTGATGTGTTACTGTGTTGATGTGTTGATGTGTTGAACTGTGTTGATGTGTTAATGTGTAATGTGATGATGTGTTAATGTGATGATGTGTGATAATGTGTTAATGTGTTAATGTGTTAATGTGTTAATGTGTTAATGTGTTAATGTGATGATGTGATGATGTGTTAATGTGATAATGTGTTAATGTGTTAATGTGTTAATGATGATGTGATGTGTTAATGTGATGATGTGTTAATGTGATGATGTGTTAATGTGATGATGATGATGTGATGTGTTAATGTGATGATGTGTTAATGTGTTAATGTGTTAATGTGATGATGTGTTAATGTGTTAATGTGTTAATGTGATGATGTGTTAATGTATGATGTGTTAATGTGATGATGTGATGATGTGTTGATGTGTTACTGTGTTAATGTGTTAATGTGTTAATGTGTTGATGTGATGATGTGATGTTAATGTGATGATGTGTTAATGTGATGATGTGTGTTACTGTGATGTGTTACTGTGTTAATGTGATAATGTGTTAATATGATGATGTGTTACTGTGTTAATGTGATAATGTGTTAATGTGTTAATGTATGATGTGTTGTTAATGTGTTAATGTGGTATTTAATGTGATGATGTGTTACTGTGTTAATGTGTTATGTGTTAATGTGATAATGTGTTAATGTGTTAATGTGTTAATGTGATAATGTGTTGTGTGATGATGTGATGATGTGTTAATGTGTTAATGTGTTAATGTGTTAATGTGTTAATATGTGATGATGTGTTAATGTGTTAATGTGTTAATGTGATGATGTGATGATGATGATGTGATGTTGATGATGTGTTAATGTGTTAATGTGATGATGATGATGTGTTAATGTGATAATGGTTTAATGTGTTAATGTGTTAATGTGATGATGTGTTAATGTGTTAATGTGATGTGTGTTGATGTGTTGATGTGTTGATATGTTGATGTGATGTGTTAATGTGATGATGTGTTAATGTGTTAATGTGATGATGTGATGATGTGTTGTGTGTTGTGTGTGATGTGTTAATGTTAATGTGATGATGTGTTAATGTGTTAATGTGATGTGATGTGATGATGTGATGATGTGTTGATGTTGTTATGATGTATTGATATTGATGTTAATGTGATGATGTGTTAATGTGTTAATGTGTTAATGTGATGATGTGTTATGTGTTGATGTGTTAATGTGTTAATGTGATGATGTGTTATGTGATGTGTTATGTGATGATGTGTTAATGTGATGTGTTAATGATGTGTTAATGTGTTGATGTGTTGATGTGATGATGTGTTAATGTGTTAATGTGATGTGATGATGTGTTAATGATGTGTTAATGTGTTAATGTGATGATGTATTGATAATGATGTGTTATGTGTTAATGTGTTAATGTGATGATGTGTTAATGTGTTAATGTGTTAATGTGATGATGTGTTAATGTGTTAATGTGATGTGTTAATGTGATGTGATGTGTTAATGTGTTAATGTGATGATGTGTTAATGATGTGTTAATGTGTTAAATGTGATGATGTTAATGTGTTAATGTGTTAATGTATTGATGTGTTAATGTGTTGATGTGTTATGTGATGATGTGTTAATGTGTTAATGTGATGATGTGTTAATGTGTTAATGTGATGATGTGTTAATGTGTTAATGTGATGTGTTAATGTGTTAATGTGATGTGTTGATGTGTTAATGTGTTAATGTGATGATGTGTTAATGTATGATGTGTTAATGTGTTAATGTGATGATGTGTTAATGTGTTAATGTGTTAATGTGATGTTATGTGATGATGTGTTAATGTGATGATGTGTTAATGTGATGATGTGATGATGTGTTAATGTATGATGTGTTAATGTGTTAATGTGTTGATGTGTTGTGTTAATGTGATGATGTGTTGATGTGTTAATGTGATGATGTGTTAATGTGATGATGTGTTAATGTGTTAATGTGATGATGTGTTAATGTGTTGATGTGATGATGTGTTAATGTGTTAATGTGATGATGTGTTGATGTGTTAAATGTGATGATGTGTTAATGTGATGATGTGATGATGTGTTAATGTGATGATGTGTTTAATGTGATGATGTGTTAATGTGTTAATGTGATGTGTTAAATGTGTTAATGTGATGATGTGTTAATGTGTTAATGTGTTATGTGTTATGTTGATGATGATGATGTGTTAATGTGTTAATGTGTTAATGTGTTAATGTGATGATGTGTTAATGTGATGATGTGTTGATGATGTTGATGTGATGTGTTAATGTGTTTAATGTGTTAAATGATGTTAATGTGTTAATTAATGTGTTAATGTGTTGATGTGTTAATGTGTTAATGTGATGATGTGTTAATGTGTTAATGTGATGATGTGTTAATGTGTTAATGTGATGATGTGTTACTGTGTTAATGTGTTAATGTGATGATGTGTTAATGTGTTAATGTGTTAATGTGATGATGTGTTAATGTGTTAATGTGTTAATGTGTTAATGTGATGATGTGTTAATGTGATGATGTGATGATGTGTTAATGTGTTAATGTGTTAATGTGATGATGTGTTGATGTGTTAATGTGATGATGTGTTAATGTGTTAATGTGTTGATGTGTTAATGTGTTAATGTGTTAATGTGATGATGTGTTAATGTGTTAATGTGTTGATGTGTTGATGTGTTGATGTGTTAATGTGTTAATGTGTTAATGTGATGATGTGTTAATGTGTTAATGTGATGATGTGTTAATGTGATGATGTGTTAATGTGTTAATGTGATGATGTGTTAATGTGTTGATGTGTTAATGTGATGTGATGTGTTAATGTATAATGTGATGATGTGTTAATGTGTTAATGTGATATTTGATGTGTTATGATGTGATGATGTGTTAATGATGATGTGTTAATGTGTTAATGTGATGATGTGTTAATGTGTTAATGTGTTAATGTGATGATGTGTTAATGTGTTAATGTGATGTGATGATGTGATGATGTGTTAATGTGATGATGTGTTAATGTGATGATGTGTTGATGTGTTAATGTGATGATGTGTTAATGTGTTAATGTGTTAATGTTAATGTGTTAATGTGTGATGTGTTAATGTGATGATGTTATGTTAATGTGTTAATGTGTTGTTAATGATGATGTGTTAATGTGTTAATGTGTTAATGATGATGTGATGATGTGTTAATGTGATGATGTGTTAATGTGATGTGTTAATGTGTTAATGTGATGATGTGTTAATGTGATGATGTGTTAATTAATATGTTAATGTGATGTGTTAATTGTTAATGTGTTAATGTGTTAATGATGTTATGATGTATTATGTGTTAATGTTAATGTGTTAATGTGTTAATGTGTTAATGTGTTAATGTGTTAATGTTTATGTGATGATGTGTTAAATGTGTGATGTGATAATGTGTTAATGTGATGATGTTAATGTGTTGATGTGTTAATGTGTTAATGTGTTAATGTGATTAATGTGTTAATGATGTGTTAATGTGTTAATGTGTTAATGTGATGATGTGTTGATGTGTTAATTAATGTGTTAATGTGATGATGATGTGTTAATGTGATGATGTGTTAATGTGTTAATTGTTAAATGTGTTAATGTATTAATGTGTTAATTAATGTGTTAATGTGTTAATGATGATGTGATGTGTTAATGTGTTAATGTGATGTGATGTGTTAATGTATTGATGTGTTAATGTGATGATGTATTATGATGTGTTTATTGATGATGTGTTAATGATGATGTTACTGTGTTACTGTGGTTAATGTGTTAATGTGTTAATGTGTTAATGTGTTGATGTGTTAATAATGATGTGAAATGTGTTAATGTGATGATATTTTACTGTGTTAATGTGTTAATGTGTTAATGTGTTGATGTGTTACTGTGTTAATGTGTTAATGTGTTAATGTGATAATGTGTTAATGTGTTAATGTTAATGTGATAATGTGTTGATGATATTTACTGTGTTAATGTGTTGATGTGTTACTGTGTTAATGTGTTAATGTGTTAATGTGATGATATTATTTATTTAATGTGCAAAGGTTAAATGTGTTAATGTGTTAATAATGTGTTAATGTGATGATGTGTTAATGTGTTAATGTTAATGTTAATGTGTTAATGTGATGATGTGTTAATGTGTTAATGTGTTAATGTGTTAATGTGTTAATGTATTGATGTGTTACTGTGTTAATGTGTTAATGTGATGATGATGTGTTAATGTGTTAATTGATGATTAATGTGTGTTAATGATGTGTTAATGTGTTAATGTGTTGATGTGTTAATGTGTTAATGTGTTAATGTAATTAATGTGTTAATGTGTTAATGTGTTGATGTGTTAAATGATGTGTTAATTAATGTGTTAATGTGTTAATGTGTTAATGTGTTGATGTGTTAATGTGATAATGTGTTAATGTGTTAATGTGTTATGTGATGATGTGTTAATGTGTTAATGTGTTATGATGTGTTAATGTGTTAATGATGATGTGTTAATGTGATGTGTTGATGTGTTAATGTGATGATGTGTTAATGTGTTAATGTGATGATGTGTTAATGTGTTAATGATGTGATGATGTGTTAATGTGTTAATGTGTTAATGTGATGATGTGTTATGATGTGTTAATGTGTTGATGTGTTAATGTGATAATGTGTTAATGTGTTAATGTGTTAATGTGTTAATGTAATGTGTTAATGTGTTGATGTGTTAATGTGATGATGTGTTAATGTGTTTTAATGTGTTAATGTGATGATGTGTTAATGTGTTGATGTGTTAATGTGTTAATGTGATGATGTGTTAATGTGTTAATGTGTTAATGTATGATGTGTTAATGTGATGTGTTAATGTGTTGATGATGATGTGTTAATGTGTTTTAATGTGTTAATGTGTTACTGTGATGTGATGATGATGTGTTAATGTATTGATGTTAATGTGTTAATGATGATGTGTTAATGTGTTGATGATGATGTGTGATGTGTTAATGTGTTAATGTGATGATGTGTTAATGTGTTAATGTGTTAATGTGTTAATGTGTTAATGTGTTAATTATGATGTGTTAATGTGTTAATGTGTTAATGTGTTAATGTGTTAATGTGATGATGTGTTAATGTGTTAATGTGTTAATGTGTTAATGTGATGATGTGTTACTGTGTTACTGTGTTAATGTGTTAATGTGTTAATGTGTTAATGTGTTAATGTATTAATGTGTTAATGTGATGATGTGTTACTGTGTTAATGTGTTAATGTGTTAAATGTGTTAATGCTTCATTGTGCTTTCCTCTTGAATCATTTCAACACAACTAACATTAATAAATCAACCTGACCAATAATGATCAACAGTATGTAAATAATATATCACTCACCATGCTCATTCTGGAGACTCTGGAGAAAAAAGAGACATGATGAGACATATTGAGACATGAAGAGACATGATGAGACATGATGACATGAAGAGACATGAAGAGACATATTGAGACATGAAGAGACATATTGAGACATGAAGAGACATGAAGAGACATATTGAAGACATGAAGAGACATGCATAGAGACATGATGACATGAAGACACATGAAGAGACATGAAAGACATGACATGAAAGACACATGAGACATGATGAGACATGAAGAGACATGAAGAGACATGAAAGAGACATGAAGAGACATGAGACATATGACATGAGACATGAGACATGATGACATGAAGAGACATGATGACATGAAGAGACATGAAGAGACATGAAGAGACATGATGACATGAAGAGACATGAAGAGACATGATGAGACATGAAGAGACATGATGAGACATGATGTGACATGAAGAGACATGATAAGAGACATGAAAGAGACATGATGAGACATGAAGAGACATGATGAGACATGAAGAGACATGAAGAGACATGAAAGAAGACATGAAGAGACATGATGAGACATGATGAAGACATGATGAGACATGAAGAGACATGATGAGACATGAAGAGACATGATGAGACATGATGTGACATGAAGAGACATGATGAGACATGAAGAGACATGAAGAGACATGATGAGACATGAAGAGACATGAGACATGATGTGACATGATGTGACATAAAGAGACATGATGAGACATGAAGAGACATGATGTGATATGAAGAGAGTTTGAGGATAGAGCAGTCTGTGGAGCGATCATTTAGTCACAGGACTGCAGTTATATGATAGAGGAGTCTGTGGAGCGATCATTTAGTCACAGGACTGCAGTTATATGATAGAGCAGTCTGTGGAGTGATAATTTAGTCACAGGACTGCAGTTATATTATAGAGCAGTCTGTGGAGCGATCATTTAGTCACAGGACTGCAGTTCGAGGATAGAGCAGTCTGTGGAGCGTCATTTAGTCACAGGACTGCAGTTATATGATAGAGCAGTCTGTGGAGCGATCTTTTAGTCACAGGACTGCAGTTATATGATAGAGCAGTCTGTGGAGCGATCATGCAGTCACAGGACTGTAGTTATATGATAGAGCAGTCTGTGGAGCGATCATTTAGTCACAGGACTGCAGTTATATGATAGAGCAGTCTGTGGAGCGATCATTTAGTCACAAGACTGCAGTTTGAGGATAGAGCAGTCTGTGGAGCGATCATTTAGTCACAGGACTGCAGTTATATGATAGAGCAGTCTGTAAGTGATCATTTAGTCACAATACTGCAGTTATAGGATAGATCAGTCTGTGGAGCGTCATTTAGTCACAGGACTGCAGTTATATGATAGAGCAGTCTGTGGAGTGATCATTTAGTCACAGGACTGCAGTTTATGATAGAGCAGTCTGTGGAGCGTCATTTAGTCACAGAACTGCAGTTCGAGGATAGAGCAGTCTGTGGAGCGATCATTTAGTCACAGGACTGCAGTTATATGATAGAGCAGTCTGTGGAGCGATCTTTTAGTCACAGGACTGCAGTTATATGATAGAGCAGTCTGTGGAGCGATCATGCAGTCACAGGACTGTAGTTATATGATAGAGCAGTCTGTGGAGCGATCATTTAGTCACAGGACTGCAGTTATATGATAGAGCAGTCTGTGGAGCGATCATTTAGTCACAGGACTGCAGTTATATGATAGAGCAGTCTGTGGAGCGATCATTTAGTCACAGGACTGCAGTTATATGATAGAGCAGTCTGTGGAGCGTCATTTAGTCACAGGACTGCAGTTTATGATAGAGCAGTCTGTGGAGCGATCATGCAGTCACAGGACTGCAGTTATATGATAGAGCAGTCTGTGGAGCGATCATTTAGTCACAAGACTGCAGTTTGAGATAGAGCAGTCTGTGGAGCGTCATTTAGTCACAGGACTGCAGTTATATGATAGAGCAGTCTGTGGAGCGATCATTTAGTCACATGACTGCAGTTATATGATAGAGCAGTCTGTGGAGCGATCATTTAGTCACAGGACTGCAGTTATATGATAGAGCAGTCTGTGGAGCGATCATTTAGTCACAGGACTGCAGTTATATGATAGAGCAGTCTGTGGAGCGATCATTTAGTCACAATACTGCAGTTATAGGATAGAGCAGTCTGTGGAGCGATCATTTAGTCACAGGACTGCAGTTATATGATAGAGCAGTCTGTGGAGCGATCATTTAGTCACAGGACTGCAGTTATATGATAGAGCAGTCTGTGGAGCGATCATTTAGTCACAGGACTGCAGTTAGAGGATAGAGCAGTCTGTTGAGCGATCATTTAGTCACAGGACTGCAGTTATATGATAGAGCAATCTGTGAAGCGATCTTTTAGTCACAGGACTGTAGTTATATGATAGAGCAGTCTGTGGAGCGATCATTTAGTCACAGGACTGCAGTTCGAGGATAGAGCAGTCTGTGGAGCGATCATTTAGTCACAGGACTGCAGTTATATGATAGAGCAGTCTGTGGAGCGATCATTTAGTCACAGGACTGCAGTTATATGATAGAGCAGTCTGTGGAGCGATCATTTAGTCACAGGACTGCAGTTATATGATAGAGCAGTCTGTGGAGCGATCATTTAGTCACAGGACTGCAGTTATATGATAGAGCAGTCTGTGGAGCGATCATTTAGTCACAGGACTGCAGTTATATGATAGAGCAGTCTGTGGAGCGATCATTTAGTCACAGGACTGCAGTTATATGATAGAGCAGTCTGTGGAGCGATCATTTAGTCACAGGACTGCAGTTATATGATAGAGCAGTCTGTGGAGCGATCATGCAGTCACAGGACTGCAGTTATATGATAGAGCAGTCTGTGGAGCGATCATTTAGTCACAGGACTGCAGTTATATGATAGAGCAGTCTGTGGAGCGATCATTTAGTCACAGGACTGCAGTTATATGATAGATCAGTCTGTGGAGCGATCATTTAGTCACAGGACTGCAGTTATATGATAGAGCAGTCTGTGGAGCGATCATTTAGTCACAGGACTGCAGTTATATGATAGAGCAGTCTGTGGAGCGATCATTTAGTCACAGGACTGCAGTTATATGATAGAGCAGTCTGTGGAGCGATCATTTAGTCACAGGACTGCAGTTATATGATAGAGCAGTCTGTGGAGCGATCATTTAGTCACAGGACTGCAGTTATATGATAGAGCAGTCTGTGGAGCGATCATTTAGTCACAGGACTGCAGTTATATGATAGAGCAGTCTGTGGAGCGATCATTTAGTCACAGGACTGCAGTTATATGATAGAGCAGTCTGTGGAGCGATCATTTAGTCACAGGACTGCAGTTTGAGTATAGAGCAGTCTGTGGAGCGATCATTTAGTCACAGGACTGCAGTTATATGATAGAGCAGTCTGTGGAGCGATCATTTAGTCACAGGACTGCAGTTATAGGATAGATCAGTCTGTGGAGCGATCATTTAGTCACAGGACTGCAGTTATATGATAGAGCAGTCTGTGGAGCGATCATTTAGTCACAGGACTGCAGTTATATGATAGAGCAGTCTGTGGAGCGATCATGCAGTCACAGGACTGCAGTTATATGATAGAGCAGTCTGTGGAGCGATCATTTAGTCACAGGACTGCAGTTATATGATAGAGCAGTCTGTGGAGCGATCATTTAGTCACAGGACTGCAGTTATATGATAGAGCAGTCTGTGGAGCGATCATTTAGTCACAGGACTGCAGTTATATGATAGAGCAGTCTGTGGAGTGATCATTTAGTCACAGGACTGCAGTTATATGATAGAGCAGTCTGTGGAGCGTCATTTAGTCACAGGACTGCAGTTATATGATAGAGCAGTCTGTGGAGCGATCTTTTAGTCACAGGACTGCAGTTATATGATAGAGCAGTCTGTGGAGCGATCATTTAGTCACAGGACTGCAGTTATATGATAGAGCAGTCTGTGGAGCGATCATTTAGTCACAGGACTGCAGTTATATGATAGAGCAGTCTGTGGAGCGATCATTTAGTCACAGGACTGCAGTTATATGATAGAGCAGTCTGTGGAGCGTCATTTAGTCACAGGACTGCAGTTTATGATGATGGAGCGATCATTTTAGTCACAGGACTGCAGTTATATGATAGAGCAGTCTGTGGAGCGATCATTTAGTCACAGGACTGCAGTTATATGATAGAGCAGTCTGTGGAGCGATCATTTAGTCACAGGACTGCAGTTATATGATAGAGCAGTCTGTGGAGCGATCATTTAGTCACAGGACTGCAGTTATATGATAGAGCAGTCTGTGGAGCGATCATTTAGTCACAGGACTGCAGTTATATGATAGAGCAGTCTGTGGGGCGATCATGCAGTCACAGGACTGCAGTTATATGATAGAGCAGTCTGTGGAGCGATCATTTAGTCACAGGACTGCAGTTATATGATAGAGCAGTCTGTGGAGCGATCATTTAGTCACAGGACTGCAGTTATATGATGGAGCGATCTTTTAGTCACAGGACCGCAGTTATATGATAGAGCAGTCTGTGGAGCGATCATTTAGTCACAGGACTGCAGTTATATGATAGAGCAGTCTGTGGAGCGATCATTTCGTCACAGGACTGCAGTTATATGATAGAGCAGTCTGTGGAAGCGTCATTTAGTCACAGGACTGCAGTTATGATAGAGCATGGAGCGTCTTTTAGTCACAGGACCGCAGTTATATGATAGAGCAGTCTGTGGAGCGATCATTTAGTCACAGGCCTGCAGTTATATGATAGAGCAGTCTGTGGAGCGATCATTTAGTCACAGGACTGCAGTTATATGATAGAGCAGTCTGTGGAGCGATCATTTAGTCACAGGACTGCAGTTATATGATAGAGCAGTCTGTGGAGCGATCATTTAGTCACAGGACTGCAGTTATATGATAGAGCAGTCTGTGGAGCGATCATTTAGTCACAGGACTGCAGTTATATGATAGAGCAGTCTGTGGAGCGATCATTTAGTCACAGGACTGCAGGTAGATGATAGAGCAGTCTGTGGAGCGATCATTTAGTCACAGGACTGCAGTTATATGATAGAGCAGTCTGTGGAGCGATCATTTAGTCACAGGTCTGCAGTTATATGATGGAGCGATCTTTTAGTCACAGGACTGCAGTTATATGATAGAGCAGTCTGTGGAGCGATCATTTAGTCACAGGACTGCAGTTATATGATAGAGCAGTCTGTGGAGCGATCATTTAGTCACAGGACTGCAGTTATATGATAGAGCAGTCTGTGGAGCGATCATTTAGTCACAGGACTGCAGTTATATGATAGAGCAGTCTGTGGAGGAGCAGGACTCATTTAGTCACAGGACTGCAGTTATATGATAGAGCAGTCTGTGGAGCGATCATTTCGTCACAGGACTGCAGTTATATGATAGAGCAGTCTGTGGAGCGATCATTTAGTCACAGGACTGCAGTTATATGATGGAGCGATCTTTTAGTCACAGGACTGCAGTTATATGATAGAGCAGTCTGTGGAGCGATCATTTAGTCACAGGACTGCAGTTTATATGAGTCTGTGGAGCGATCATTTAGTCACAGGACTGCAGTTATATGATAGAGCAGTCTGTGGAGCGATCATTTAGTCACAGGACTGCAGTTATATGATAGAGCAGTCTGTGGAGCGATCATTTAGTCACAGGACTGCAGTTATATGATAGAGCAGTCTGTGGAGCGATCATTTAGTCACAGGACTGCAGTTATATGATAGAGCAGTCTGTGGAGCGATCATTTAGTCACAGGACTGCAGTTATATGATAGAGCAGTCTGTGGGGCGATCATTTAGTCACAGGACTGCAGTTATATGATAGAGCAGTCTGTGGAGCGATCATTTAGTCACAGGACTGCAGTTATATGAGCAGTCTGTGGAGCGATCATTTAGTCACAGGACTGCAGTTATATGATAGAGCAGTCTGTGGAGCGATCATTTAGTCACAGGACTGCAGTTATATGATAGAGCAGTCTGTGGAGCGATCATTTAGTCACAGGACTGCAGTTATATGATAGAGCAGTCTGTGGAGCGATCATTTAGTCACAGGACTGCAGTTATATGATAGAGCAGTCTGTGGAGCGATCATTTAGTCACAGGACTGCAGTTATATGATAGAGCAGTCTGTGGAGCGATCTTTTAGTCACAGGACTGCAGTTATATGATAGAGCAGTCTGTGGAGCGATCATTTAGTCACAGGACTGCAGTTATATGATAGAGCAGTCTGTGGAGCGATCATTTAGTCACAGGACTGTAGTTATATGATAGAGCAGTCTGTGGAGCGATCATTTAGTCACAGGACTGCAGTTATATGATAGAGCAGTCTGTGGAGCGATCATTTAGTCACAGGACTGCAGTTATATGATAGAGCAGTCTGTGGAGCGATCATTTAGTCACAGGACTGCAGTTATATGATAGAGCAGTCTGTGGAGCGATCATTTAGTCACAGGACTGCAGTTATATGATAGAGCAGTCTGTGGAGCGATCATTTAGTCACAGGACTGCAGTTTATATAGAGCATGGAGCGATCATTTAGTCACAGGACTGCAGTTATATGATAGAGCAGTCTGTGGAGCGATCATTTAGTCACAGGACTGCAGTTATATGATAGAGCAGTCTGTGGAGCGATCATTTAGTCACAGGACTGCAGTTATATGATAGAGCAGTCTGTGGAGCGATCATTTAGTCACAGGACTGCAGTTATATGATAGAGCAGTCTGTGGAGCGATCATTTAGTCACAGGACTGCAGTTTATGTATAGAGCAGTCTGTGGAGCGATCATTTAGTCACAGGACTGCACTTATATAATAGAGCAGTCTGTGGAGCGATCATTTAGTCACAGGACTGCAGTTCGAGGATAGAGCAGTCTGTGGAGCGATCATTTAGTCACAGGACTGCAGTTATATGATAGAGCAGTCTGTGGAGCGATCTTTAGTCACAGGACTGCAGTTATATATGATGGAGCGATCATTTAGTCACAGGACCGCAGTTATATGATAGAGCAGTCTGTGGAGCGATCATTTAGTCACAGGACTGCAGTTATATGATAGAGCAGTCTGTGGAGCGATCATTTAGTCACAGGACTGCAGTTATATGATAGAGCAGTCTGTAGAGCG
Source organism: Oncorhynchus keta (assembly GCF_023373465.1). Lineage (NCBI taxonomy): Eukaryota > Metazoa > Chordata > Actinopteri > Salmoniformes > Salmonidae > Oncorhynchus > Oncorhynchus keta. The sequence continues at coordinate 19,568 of NW_026283721.1, forward strand.
ATCATTTAGTCACAGGACTGCAGTTAGATGATAGAGCAGTCTGTGGAGCGATCATTTAGTCACAGGACTGCAGTTATATGATAGAGCAGTCTGTGGAGCGATCATTTAGTCACAGGACTGCAGTTATATGATGGAGCGATCTTTTAGTCACAGGACCGCAGTTATATGATCACAGAGCAGTCTGTGGAGCGATCATTTAGTCACAGGACTGCAGTTATATGATAGAGCAGTCTGTGGAGCGATCATTTAGTCACAGGACTGCAGTTATATGATAGAGCAGTCTGTGGAGCGATCATTTAGTCACAGGACTGCAGTTATATGATAGAGCAGTCTGTGGAGCGATCATTTAGTCACAGGACTGCAGTTATATGATAGAGCAGTCTGTGGAGCGATCATTTAGTCACAGGACTGCAGTTATATGATAGAGCAGTCTGTGGAGCGATCATTTAGTCACAGGACTGCAGGTAGATGATAGAGCAGTCTGTGGAGCGATCATTTAGTCACAGGACTGCAGTTATATGATAGAGCAGTCTGTGGAGTGATCATTTAGTCACAAGGACTGCAGTTATATGATAGAGCAGTCTGTGGAGCGATAATTTAGTCACAGGACTGCAGTTATATGATAGAGCAGTCTGTGGAGCGATCATTTAGTCACAGGACTGCAGTTATATAATAGAGCAGTCTGTGGAGCGTCATTTAGTCACAGGACTGCAGTTCGAGGATAGAGCAGTCTGTGGAGCGATCATTTAGTCACAGGACTGCAGTTATATGATAGAGCAGTCTGTGGAGCGATCTTTTAGTCACAGGACTGCAGTTATATGACAGAGCAGTCTGTGGAGCGATCATTTAGTCACAGGACTGTAGTTATATGATAGAGCAGTCTGTGGAGCGATCATTTAGTCACAGGACTGCAGTTATATGATAGAGCAGTCTGTGGAGCGATCATTTAGTCACAGGACTGCAGTTATATGATAGAGCAGTCTGTGGAGCGATCATTTAGTCACAGGACTGCAGTTATATGATAGAGCAGTCTGTGGAGCGATCATGCATTCACAGTTGGCAGAAACTATTAATGTTGTGTCCTAAACGGACCCTAATCCCTAGAGCTTCTGGTCCAAAAAGTCACATACAGGGAATAAGGTGCCATTTTGGACTTAAAGTGATAGCAGTCTGTGTCGGTAAATAGATGAACGACTGCTCTTATATAATAGGAGTCTGTGGACCTCTCTGTCTCCCTCAGTCTCTCCCTGAGGGTCTGCCCTTTAGCTGAGATCTGACACTGTCGCTCTCCAAAAGACCAATCTCTTTAGAACACAGAACAGGAAGAACATCACCTCTGTTAATACAGATCTACAATATAGACCGACAGTCACAGGAAGAACATCACCTCTGTTAATACAGATCTACAATGATAGAACGACAGAACAGGAAGAACATCACCTCTGTTAATACAGTCTATAATATAGACCGATAGAATAGGAAGAACATCACCTCTGTTAATACAGATCTACAGTTATAGAATGACAGAACAGGAAGAACATCACCTCTGTTAATACAGATCTATAATATAGAATGACAGAACATCACCTCTGTTAATACAGATCTATAATATAGAACGACAGAACAGGAAAAACATCACCTCTGTTAATACAGATCTATAATATAGAACGACAGAACAGGAACATAACACATTCTCAGTTGCCTTGTCACTATATGTAACACTGGACACAATTCATCACAATACCGATCAATTAGATTCTTGTAGAACACATTTCACTGCCCTGGGTCCTTTAGAACACATCTACCTGACCTGAGTCCCTGTAGAACACATCTACTTGCCCTGGGTCCTTTAGAACACATCTACCTGACCTGAGTCCTGTAGAACACATCTACCTGCCCTGAGTCCTGTAGAACACATCTCACTGCCCTGAGTCCTGTAGAACACATCTACCTGCCCTGAGTCTTGTAGAACACATCTCACTGCCCTGAGTCCTGTAGAACACATCTACCTGCCCTGAGTCTTGTAGAACACATCTCACTGCCCTGAGTCCTGTAGAACACATCTACCTGCCCTGAGTCTTGATCTACCTGCCCTGAGTCTTGTAGAACACATCTCACTGCCCTGAGTCCTGTAGAACACATCTACCTGCCCTGAGTCTTGTAGAACACATCTCACTGCCCTGAGTCCTATAGAACACATCTACCTGCCCTGACAGCTGTAGAACACATCTACCTGCCCTGAGTCCTGTAGAACACATCTACCTGCCCTGGGTCCTATAGAACACATCTACCTGCCCTGGGTCCGTTAGAACACATCTACCTGACCTGAGTCCTGTAGAACACATCTACCTGCCCTGAGTCCTGACAGAACACATCTACCTGCCCTGAGTCCCTGTAGAACACATCTACCTGCCCTGAGTCCTGTAGAACACATCTACCTGCCCAGGTCCTGTAGAACACATCTACCTGCCCTGGGTCCTGTAGAATACATCTACCTGCCCTGGGTCCTGTAGAACACATCTACCTGCCCTGAGTCCTGTAGAACACATCTACCTGCCCTGAGTCCTGTAGAACACATCTACCTGCCCTGGGTCCTGTAGAACACATATACCTGCCCTGGGTTGTAGAACACATCTAACTGCCCTGGGTCCTGTAGAACACATCTACCTGCCCTGAGTCCTGTAGAACACATCTACCTGCCCTGAGTCCTGTAGAACACATCTACCTGCCCTGAGTCCCGTAGGAACACATCTACCTGCCCTGAGTCCTGTAGAACACATCTACCTGCCCTGAGTCCTGTAGAACACATCTACCTGCCCTGAGTCCTGTAGAACACATCTACCTGCCCTGAGTCCTGTCGAACACATCTCACTGCTCTCCTCATATGTGTGTGTGTGTGTGTGTGTGTGTGTGTGTGTGTGTGTGTGTGTGTGTGTGTGTGTGTGTGTGTGTGTGTGTGTGTGTGTGTGTGTGTGTGTGTGTGTGTGTAGCATAACTGAGACAGCTCAGATTGACATGCTGGGTGTATTTTTTTGTGTATATATGCACTGTATATATAATGTGTATATAATGTATATATAATGTGTATATAATGTGTATACATTCAGGGTGTATATAATGTGTATATAATGTGTATATAATGTGTATATAATGTGTATATAATGTGTATACATGCAGGGTGTATATAATGTGTATATAAAGTGTATATAATGTGTATACATGCAGGGTGTATATAATGTGTATATCATGTGTATATAATGTGTATATATGCAGGGTGTATATAATCGGTATATAATGTGTATATAATGTGTATGAATGCAGGGTGTATATAATGTGTATATAATGTGTATATAATGTGTATATATGCAGGGTGTATATAATGTATATAAAATCTGTAAAATGTGTATATATGCAATGTGTATATAATGTGTATACAATGTGTATACATGCAGGGTGTATATAATGTATATAATGTGTATATAATGTGTATATATGCAGGGTGTATATAATGTATATATAATGTGTATATAATGTGTATATAATGTGTATAATGTGTATATAATGTGTATATAATGTATATATGCAGGGTGTATATAATGTGTATATATGCAGGGTGTATATAATGTGTATATAATGTGTATATATGCAGGGTGTATATAATGTGTATATAATGTGTATATGCATGTATATACATGCAGGGTGTATATAATGTGTATATAATGTGTATACATGCAGGGTGTATATAATGTGTTTATCATGTGTATATAATGTGTATATAATGTGTATACATGCAGGGTGTATATAATGTGTATATCATGTGTATATCATGTGTATATAATGTGTATACATGCAGGGTGTATATAATGTGTATATAATGTGTATATAATGTGTATATATGCAGGGTGTATATAATGTGTATATAATGTGTACATAATGTGTATACATGCAGTCTGTGTATATAATGTGTATATAATGTGTATATATGCAGGGTGTATATAATGTGTATATAATGTATATATAATGTGTATATAATGTATATACATGCAGGGTGTATATAATGTATATATGCAGTGTATATAATGTGTATATAATGTTGTATATAATGTGTATATCATGTGTATATAATGTGTATATAATGTGTATATAATCGGTATATAATGTGTATATAATGTGTATGAATGCAGGGTGTATATAATGTGTATATAATGTGTATATAATGTGTATATATGCATGTGTACATAATGTATATAAAATGTGTATACAATGTGTATATAAGGGGGTATATAATGTGTATATAATGTGTATACAATGTGTATACATGCAGGGTGTATATAATGTGTATATAATGTGTATATAATGTGTATATAATGTATATATAATGTGTATATAATGTATATATAATGTGTATATAATGTGTATATATGCAGGGTGTATATAATGTGTGTATAATGTGTATATAATGTGTACATAATGTGTATACATGCAGGGTGTATATAATGTGTATACATGCAGGGTGTATATAATGTGTATATAATGTGTATATAATGTGTATATATGCAGGGTGTATATAATGTGTATATAATGTGTATATAATGTGTATACATGCAGGGTGTATATAATGTGTATATAATGTGTATACATGTGTATATAATGTGTATCATATATAATGTGTATATAATGTGTATATATATAATGTGTATATCATGTGTATATCATGTATATAATGTGTATACATGCAGGGTGTATATAATGTGTATATAATGTGTATATAATGTGTATATATGCAGGTGTATATAATGTGTGTATAATGTGTATATAATGTGTACATAATGTGTATATGCATGTGTATATAATGTGTATATAATGTGTATATAATGCAGGGTGTATAATGTGTATATAATGTATATATAATGTGTATATAATGTGTATATAATGTGTATACATGCAGGGTGTATATAATGTGTATATAATGTGTATATAATGTGTATATAATGTGTATATAATGTGTATATAATGTGTATATAATGTGTATATAATGTATGTATAATGTGTATATAATGTGTGTATAATGTGTATAAAATGTGTATATAAAATGTGTATATAATGTGTATATAATGTGTATATAATGTGTATATAATGTATATATAATGTGTATATAATGTATATATAATATATAATGTGTATATAATGTGTATATAATGGCGTGTATATAATGTGTATATCATGATTCGGGAGTATATAATGTGTATATAGAATGTATATAATGTATATATAATGTGTATATAATGCGTATATAATGTGTATATAATGGCATATATATAATTATTATTATGTGTATATCATTATTATAATGTGTATATAATGTGTATATAATGTGTATATAATGTGTATATAATGTGTATATAATGTGTATATAATGTGTATATAATGTATATATATGTGTATATAATGTGTATATAATGTGTATATAATGTGTATATAATGTGTATATGTAACATGTGTATATAATGTGTATATAATGTGTGTATAATGTGTACATAATGTGTATATAATGTGTATATAATGTGTATATAATGTGTATATAATGTGTATATAATGTATATATAATGTATAATAATGTGGTATATAATGTGCGCTTGTAATGTGTATATAATCCCGGGATAATGTGTATATAATGTGTATATAATGTGTATGGATAAGTGTCATATAATGTGTATATATGTGTATTATTATTATTATTATATATAATGTGTATATAATGTGTATATAATGTGTATATAATGTGTATATAATGTGTATATAATGTGTATATAATGTGTATATAATGTGTATATAATGTGTATATAATGTGTATATAATGTGTATATAATGTGTATATAATGTGTATATAATGTGTATATAATGTGTATATAATGTGTACATAATGTGTATAATGTGTATATAATGTGTATATAATGTGTATATAATGTGTATATAATGTGTATATAATCAAAATGTATCATAATTTGTATATAATGTGTATCAGCTGATATAATGTGTATATAATGTGTATATAATGTGTAATAAGTATATAATGTGTATATAACGGTGTATATAATGTGTATATAATGTGCCAAAACCTAGGAAGAAAATGAGAGTTTGGGCTATGTGGGGTGCCATCCTCTTGTGTGTATAGAGATTATATAAGAATATGACCAAATGTATATAAATGTTCATAAATGACCATAATGGTGTATATAATGTGTATATAATGTGTATATAATGTGTAGCAGCAGCATAATGGGGACAGCATAATGTGTATATCATGTGTATATGGGGCACTGTCCTATGTGTATATAATGTGTATATAATGTGTATATAATGTGTATATAATGTGTATATAATGTGTATATAGATTATAAGAACGTGTATATAATGTGTATATAATGTGTATATAATGTGTATATAATGTGTATATAATGTGTATATAATGTGTATAATGTGTATATAATGTGTATATAATGTGTATATAATGTGTATGTGTATATAATGTGTATATAATGTATATATAGCATGTATATAATGTGTATAATGTGTACATAATGTGTATATAATGTGTGTACATCATGTGTATATAATGTGTATATAATGTGTATATAATGTATATATAATGTGTATATATAATGTGTATATAATGTGTATATAATGTGTATATAATGTATATATAATGTGTATATAATGTGTATATAATGTGTATATAATATATGTGTATATAATGTGTATATAATGTGTATATAATGTGTATATAATGTGTATATAATGTATATATAATGTGTATATAATGTGTATATAATGTGTATACATATATAATGTGTATATAATGATATATAATGTGTATATAATGTGTATATAATGTGTATATAATGTGAATATATAATGTGTATATAATGTATATGTGTAATATATAATGTGTATATAATGTGTGTATATAATGTGTATATAATGTATATATAATGCATATATATAATGTGTATATAATGTGTATATAATGTGTATATAATGTGTATATAATGTGTGTATCATGTGTATATAATGTGTATATAATGTGTATATAATGTATATAATATAAATATGTATAATAATGTGTATATAATGTGTATATAATGTGTATATAAAATATGTATATAATGTGTATATAATGTGTATATAATGTGTATATATGTGTATATAATGTGTATATAATGTGTATATATGCAGGGTGTGTACATAATGTGTATATAATGCTTTGTGTATATAATGTGCTTTATATAATGTGTATATAAGTGTATATAATGTGTATAATATGCAAATTTTTAATGGTGTATATAATGTGTATATAATGTGTATATAATGTGTATATAATGTGTATATAATGTATATATAATGTGTATATAATGTATATATAATGTGTATATAATGTGTGTATATAATGTGTATATAATGTGTATATAATGTGTATATAATGTGTATATAATATTGTATATAAATGTGTATATAAATGTAATGTGATATAAGTGTATATAGGGTGTATATAATGTTTTATGTATATAATGTGTATATATAATGTACATAATGTGTACATAATGTGATATATAATGTGTATATAATGTGTATATAATGTGTATATGTAGTATAATGTGTATATAATGTGTACATAATGTGTATATAATATATAATGTGTATATAATGTGTATATAATGTATAATATATAATGTGTATATAATGTGTATATAATGTGTGTAAAATATATATGTGTATATAATGTGTATATGCAGGATATAATGTGTATATAATGTACAGCTGATTTGTATATATAAATGTGTATATAAATGTATATATAATGTGTATATAATGTGTATATAATGTGGGTATATAATGTGTATATAATGTGTATATAATGTATATAATGTGTATATAATGTGTATATAATGTGTATATAATGTGTATATAATGTGTATATAATGTGTATATGTGTAATGTGTGTATAATGTGTATATAATGTGTATATAATGTGTATATAATGTGTGTATATATAATGTGTATATAATGTGTATATAATGTGTATATAATGTGTATATAATGTGTATATAATGTGTATATAATTTATATATATTATATAATGTGTATATAATGTGTGTGTATATATAATGTGTATATAATGTATATATAATGTGTGTATATAATGTGTATATAATGTGTATATAATGTGTATATAATGTGTATATAATGTATATATAATGTGTATATAATGTGTATATAATGTGTATATAATGTGTATATAATGTGTATATAATGTGTATATAATGTGTATATATGCATATAATGTGTATATAATGTGTATATAATGTATATATAATGTGTGTATATAATGTGTATATAATTGTATATAATGTGTATATATAATGTATATATAATGTGTATATAATGTGTATATAATGTGTATATAATGTGTATATAATGTGTATATAATGTGTATATAATGTGTATATAATGTGTATATAATGTATATATAATGTGTATATAATGTGTATATAATGTGTATATAATGTGTATATAATGTGTATATAATGTGTATATAGTGTATAATAATTTATATAATGTGTGTATATAATGTATATAATGGTGTAAATGTATATAATGTGTATATAATGTGTATATACGGTTTATATAATGTGTATAGGGTGTATATAATGTGTATATCTTTGTGTATATAATGTGTATATAATGTGTATATATAATGTATGGGGTCTGTATAATGTATATTTGTATATAATTGTATATATAAAATGGTGGTATATCCAGTATTAATGTGTATATAATGTATATATAATGTGTATATAATGTGTATATAATGTGTATATAATGTGTATATAATGTATATATAATGTGTATATAATGTGTATATATAATGTGTATATAATGTGTATATAATGTGTATATAATGTGTATATAATGTATATAAGGGTGTATATAATGTGTATATATATATGTATATAATGTGTATATAATGTGTATATAATGTGTATATAATGTGTATATAATGTGTATATAATGTGTATATAATGTGTATATAATGTGTATATATGTGTATATAATGTGTATATAATGTGTATATAATGTGTATATAATGTATATATAATGTGTATATAATGTGTATATAATGTGTATATAATGTGTATATAATGTGTATATAATGTGTATATAATGTGTATATAATGTGTATATAATGTGTATATAATGTGTATATAATGTGTATATAATGTGTATATAATGTGTATATAATGTGTATATAATGTGTATATAATGTGTATATAATGTGTATATAATGTGTATATAATGTGTATATAATGTGTATATAATGTGTATATAATGTGTATATAATGTGTATATAATGTGTATATAATGTGTATATAATGTGTATATAATGTGTATATATAATGTGTATATAATGTGTATATAAATGTATATAATAATGTGTATATAATGTGTATATAATGTGTATATAATGTGTATATAATGTGTATATAATGTATATATAATGTGTATATAATGTGTATATAATGTGTATATAATGTATATATAATGTGTATATAATGTGTATATAATGTGTATATAATGTGTATATAATGTGTATATAATGTATATATAATGTGTATATAATGTGTATATAATGTGTATATAATGTGTATATAATGTGTATATAATGTGTATATAATGTGTATATAATGTGTATATAATGTGTATATAATGTGTATATAATGTGTATATAATGTATATATAATGTGTATATAATGTGTATATAATGTGTATATAATGTGTATATAATGTATATATAATGTGTATATAATGTGTATATAATGTGTATATAATGTGTATATAATGTATATATAATGTGTATATAATGTGTATATAATGTATATATAATGTGTATATAATGTGTATATAATGTGTATATAATGTGTATATAATGTGTATATAATGTGTATATAATGTATATATAATGTGTATATAATGTGTATATAATGTGTATATAATGTGTATATAATGTATATATAATGTGTATATAATGTGTATATAATGTATATATAATGTGTATATAATGTGTATATAATGTGTATATAATGTGTATATAATGTATATATAATGTGTATATAATGTGTATATAATGTATATAATGTGTATATAATGTGTATATAATGTGTATATAATGTGTATATAATGTATATGTGTATATAATGTGTATATAATGTGTATATAATGTGTATATAATGTGTATATAATGTGTATATAATGTGTATATATGTGTATATAATGTGTATATAATGTGTATATAATGTGTATATAATGTGTATATAATGTGTATATATATCATGTGTATATAATGTGTATATAATGTGTATATAATGTGTATATAATGTGTATATAATGTGTATATAATGTTATATATAATGTGTATATAATGTGTATATAATGTGTATATAATGTGTATATAATGTGTATATATAATGTGTATATAATGTGTATATAATGTGTATATAATGTGTGTATATAATGTGTATATAATGTGTATATAATGTGTATATAATGTGTATATAATGTGTATATAATGTGTATATAATGTGTATATAATGTGTATATAATGTGTATATAATGTATATATAATGTGTATATAATGTGTATATAATGTGTATATAATGTGTATATAATGTATATATAATGTGTATATAATGTGTATATAATGTATATATAATGTGTATATAATGTGTATATAATGTGTATATAATGTGTATATAATGTGTATATAATGTGTATATAATGTGTATAATGTGTATATAATGTGTATATAATGTGTATATAATGTGTACATAATGTGTATATAATGTGTATATAATGTGTACATAATGTATATAATGTGTATATAATGTGTATATAATGTGTACATAATGTGTATATAATGTGTATATAATGTGTATATAATGTGTATATAATGTGTATATAATGTGTATATAATGTGTATATAATGTATATATAATGTGTATATAATGTGTATATAATGTGTATATAATGTGTATATAATGTGTATATAATGTGTATATAATGTGTATATAATGTGTATATAATGTGTATATAATGTGTATATAATGTATATAATGTGTATATAATGTGTACATAATGTGTATATAATGTGTATATAATGTGTATATAATGTGTATATAATGTGTATATAATGTGTATATAATGTGTATATAATGTGTATATAATGTGTATATAATGTGTATATAATGTGTATATAATGTGTATATAATGTGTATATAATGTGTATATAATGTGTATATAATGTGTATATAATGTGTATATAATGTGTATATAATGTGTATATAATGTGTATATAATGTGTATATAATGTGTATATAATGTATATATAATGTGTATATAATGTGTATATAATGTGTATATAATGTGTATATAATGTGTATATAATGTGTATATAATGTGTATATAATGTGTATATAATGTGTATATAATGTGTACATAATGTGTATATAATGTGTATATAATGTGTATATAATGTGTATATAATGTGTATATAATGTGTACATACTATGCAGGTGATTGTTTGTGTCCGTCATGTTCAGAACTCCATGGTCTTAATTTTAGGTGCTCCTGTAACTGTACAGAACCTTGAATGGAATTCATCTGAACTGAGCAGGAACATCCTTGAAGCATGCACACACACACACACACACACACAGCACACACACACACACACACACACACACACACACACACACACACACACACACACACACACACACACACACACACACACACACACACACACACACACACACACACACACACACACACATTCCAGATTTCCCTGAGGGCCTGGATCTGGGTAATTCTTAATGCTGACAGCCAATCAGGAAGCAGCGTTCGGTGGAATCCGCTCTGCCTCCTCCTGGCCATTTCCTGCCATTGTTTAGTCCTGGAGGTTCTAGAACACCTCGGAGGTTCCATGGTCAGCCATAACAAAGACAAGGATGCTTCCCACGACATCAAAACTTATTCCACACTAAACCGTGAATACTGGAGAATAGACTATTGTCTCAACTACTTGACATCGATTGGCTTGTTGATATCTAGTCTGCATGGAAGGTTGTTGTGGGTTGTAGGGCGTGAACTTTCTCCACTGTGCTGTATTGTGAGGTAGTGGCCAGGGTTAATAAAGTATCTGCCCTGTGGGACAAGGTGAAAAGTAGTGCACTATATAGGGAATGGCCATATAGGACATAACGCAAATCAGATGTCTTGTCTGTCATTACACCAGTCTCTATGTCTGTCATTACACCTGCCTCTCTGTCTGTCATTACACCTGTCTCTATGTCTGTCATTACACCTGTCTCTCTGTCTGTCATTACACCTGTCTCTATGTCTGTCATTACACCTGTTTCTCTGTCTGTCATTACACCTGTCTCTATGTCTGTCATTACACCTGTCATTACACCAGTCTCTCTGTCTATGTCTATGTCTGTCATTACACCAGTCTCTCTGTCTGTCATTACACCTGTCTCTATGTCTGTCATTACACCTGTCTCTATGTCTGTCATTACACCAGTCTCTCTGTCTGTCATTACACCTGTCTCTATGTCTGTCATTACACCAGTCTCTCTGTCTGTCATTACACCAGTCTCTCTGTCTGTCATTACACCTGTCTCTCTGTCTGTCATTACCCCTGTCTCTCTGTCTGTCATTACCCCTGTCTCTATGTCTGTCATTACACCAGTCTCTGTCTGTCATTACACCTGTCTCTATGTCTGTCATTACACCTGTCTCTATGTCTGTCATTACACCTGTCTCTCTGTCTGTCATTACACCAGTCTCTGTCTGTCATTACACCTGTCTCTCTGTCTTGTCTGTCATTACACCTGTCTCTATGTCTGTCATTACCCCTGTCTCTGTCTGTCATTTACCTGTCTCTGTCTGTCATTACACCTGTCTCTCTGTCTTGTCTGTCATTACCCCTGTCTCTATGTCTGTCATTACACCAGTCTCTCTGTCTGTCATTACACCTGTCTCTCTGTCTGTCATTACACCTGTCTCTATGTCTGTCATTACACCAGTCTCTCTGTCTGTCATTACACCAGTCTCTCTGTCTGTCATTACACCTGTCTCTGTCTGTCATTACACCTGTCTCTCTGTCTTGTCTGTCATTACACCCTGTCTCTCTGTCTGTCATTACACCAGTCTCTCTGTCTGTCATTACACCAGTCTCTCTGTCTGTCATTACACCAGTCTCTGTCTGTCATTACACCTGTCTCTGTCTGTCATTGCACCAGTCTCTGTCTGTCATTACACCTGTCTCTGTCTGTCATTACACCTGTCTCTCTGTCTGTCATTACACCAGTCTCTCTGTCTGTCATTACCCCTGTCTCTATGTCTGTCATTACACCAGTCTCTCTGTCTGTCATTACACCTGTCTCTGTCTGTCATTACACCTGTCTCTCTGTCTGTCATTACACCAGTCTCTCTGTCTGTCATTACACCAGTCTCTCTGTCTGTCATTACACCAGTCTCTCTGTCTGTCATTACACCTGTCTCTATGTCTGTCATTACACCTGTCTCTCTGTCTTGTCTGTCATTACCCCTGTCTCTCTGTCTGTCATTACACCTGTCTCTCTGTCTGTCATTACACCAGTCTCTCTGTCTGTCATTACACCAGTCTCTCTGTCTGTCATTACACCAGTCTCTATGTCTGTCATTACACCAGTCTCTCTGTCTGTCATTACACCTGTCTCTCTGTCTTGTCTGTCATTACCCCTGTCTCTCTGTCTGTCATAACACCAGTCTCTCTGTCTGTCATTACACCAGTCTCTCTGTCTGTCATTACACCATTCTCTCTGTCTGTCATTACACCAGTCTCTCTGTCTGTCATTACACTGTGTCTCTGTCTGTCATTACACCTGTCTCTGTCTTGTCTGTCATTACCCCTGTCTCTCTGTCTGTCGTCATTACACCTGTCTCTCTGTCTGTCATTACACCTGTCTCTCTGTCTTGTCTGTCATTACCCCTGTCTCTCTGTCTGTCATTACACCAGTCTCTCTGTCTGTCATTGTCCCCAGTCTCTCTGTCTGTCATTACACTTGTCTGTCTCTGTCTGTCATTACACCTGTCTCTGTCTTGTCTGTCATTACCCCTGTCTCTGTCTGTCATTACACCTGTCTCTCTGTCTGTCATTACACCTGTCTCTGTTTTGTCTGTCATTACACCTGTCTCTCTGTCTGTCATTACCCTCTCTCTGTCTCATTACACCTGTCTTGTCTTGTCATTACCCCTGTCTCTCTGTCTGTCATTACACCATGTCTCCGTCTGTGTCCTCTCTGTCTGTCATTACACCAGTCTCTCTGTCTGTCATTACACCAGTCTCTCTGTCTGTCATTACACCTGTCTCTCTGTCTGTCATTACCCCTGTCTCTCTGTCTTGTCTGTCATTACACCTGTCTCTCTGTCTGTCATTACACCAGTCTCTCTATATGTAATTACACCAGTCTCTCTGTCTGTCATTACACCTGTCTCTCTGTCTGTCATTACACAAGTCTCTCTTTCTGTCATTACACCAGTCTCTCTGTCTGTCATTACACCAGTCTCTCTGTCTGTCATTACACCTGTCTCTATGTCTGTCATTACACCAGTCTGGTCTGTCTGCTCAGTTTAGCACCAGTCTCTCTGTTCTGTCATTACACCAGTCTCTCTGCTAAATCTGTCATTACACCAGTCTCTCTGTCTGTCATTACACCTGTCTCTCTGTCTTGTCTGTCATTACCCCAGTCTCTCTGTCTGTCATTACACCTGTCTCTCTGTCTGTCATTGCCCTGTCTCTCTGTCTGTCATTACACCAGTCTCTATGTCTGTCATTACACCAGTCTCTCTGTCTGTCATTACACCAGTCTCTCTGTCTGTCATTACACCTGTCTCTGTCTTGTCTGTCATTACACCAGTCTCTCTGTCTGTCATTACACCAGTCTCTCTGTCTGTCATTACACCAGTCTCTCTGTCTGTCATTACACCTGTCTCTCTGTCTGTCATTACACCTGTCTCTGTCTTGTCTGTCATTACCCCTGTCTCTATGTCTGTCATTACACCTGTCTCTCTGTCTGTCATTGCCCCTGTCTCTCTGTTTGTCTGTCATTGCACCTGTCTCTCTGTCTGTCATTACACCTGTCTCTCTGTCTGTCTGTCATTACACCCTGTCTGTCTCTGTCTGTCATTGCCCCTGTCTCTATGTCTGTCATTACCAAAAGTCTCTCTGTCTGTCATTACACCAGTCTCTCTGTCTGTCATTACACCAGTCTCTCTGTCTGTCATTACACCAGTCTCTCTGTCTGTCATTACACCAGTCTCTCTGTCTGTCATTACACCAGTCTCTCTGTCTGTCATTACACCAGTCTCTCTGTCTGTCATTACACCTGTCTCTCTGTCTGTCATTACACCTGTCTCTCTCTTGTCTGTCATTACACCAGTCTCTGTCTCTGTCATTACACCTGTCTCTCTGTCTGTCATTACACCAGTCTCTCTGTCTGTCATTACACCGAGTCTCTCTGTCTGTCATTACACCAGTCTCTCTGTCTGTCATTACACCAGTCTCTGTCTGTCATTACACCAGTCTCTCTGTCTGTCATTACACAGTCTCCCTGTCTGTCATTACCCATGTCTCTCTGTCTTGTCTGTCATTACACCTGTCTCTCTGTCTGTCATTACACCAGTGTCTCTCTGTTTGTCATTACCCCAGTCTCTCTGTCTGTCATTACACCTGTCTCTCTGTCTGTCATTACCCTGTCTCTCTGTCTTGTTTGTCATTACCCCTGTCTCTCTGTCTGTCATTACACCTGTCTCTCTGTCTGTCATTACCCAGTCTCTCTGTCTGTCATTACCCCAGTCTCTCTGTCTGTCATTGCCCCAGTCTCTCTGTCTGTCATTACACCAGTCTCTCTGTTTTGTCTGTCATTACACATGTCTCTCTGTCTGTCATTACCCATGTCTCTCTGTCTTGTCTGTCATTACACCTGTCTCCCCTGTCTGTCATTACCCCTGTCTCTCTGTTTGTCATTACCCCTGTCTCTCTGTCTGTCATTACACCATTCTCTGTCTGTCTGTCATTACACCAGTCTCTCTGTCTGTCATTACACCAGTCTCTCTGTCTGTCATTACACCAGTCTCTCTGTCTGTCATTACACCAGTCTCTCTGTCTGTCATTACACCAGTCTCTATGTCTGTCATTACACCAGTCTCTGTCTGTCTGTCATTACACCTGTCTCTCTGTCTGTCATTACACCTGTCTCTCTGTCTTGTCTTGCCCCTGTCTCTCTGTCTGTCATTACACCTGTCTCTCTGTCTGTCATTACCCTGTCTCTCTGTCTGTCATTACACCTGTCTCTCTGTCTGTCATTACACCTGTCTCTGTCTGTCTGTCATTACCCCTGTCTCTTTGTCTGTCATTACACCTGTCTCTCTGTCTGTCATTACCCATGTCTCTCTGTCTTGTCTGTCATTACACATGTCTCCCTGTCTGTCATTACCCATGTCTCTCTGTCCTGTCTGTCATTACACCTGTCTCCCCGTCTGTCATTACCCCTGTCTCTCTGTTTGTCATTACCCCTGTCTCTCTGTCTGTCATTACCCCTGTATCTCTGTCTTGTCTGTCATTACCCCTGACTCTCTGTCTGTCATTACCCCTGTCTCTCTGTCTTGTCTGTCATTACACCTGTCTCCCCGTCTGTCATTACCCCTGTCTCTCTGTTTGTCATTACCCCTGTATCTCTGTCTGTCATTACCCCTGTCTCTCTGTCTGTCATTACCCCTGTCTCTCCTGTCTGTCATTACCCATGTCTCTCTGTCTTGTCTGTCATTACACATGTCTCTCTGTCTTCTGTCATTACCCCTGTCTCTCTGTCTGTCATTGCCCCTGTCTCCCCGTCTGTCATTACCCCTGTCTCTCTGTTTGTCATTACACATGTCTCTCTGTCTGTCATTACCCCTGTCTCTCTGTCTGTCATTACACCTGTCTCTCTGTCTCTCTGTCTTGTCTGTCATTACACCTGTCTCTCTGTCTTATCTGTCATTACACCTGTCTCTCTGTCTGTCATTGCCCCTGTCTCTCTGTCTGTCATTACCCCTGTCTCTCTGTCTGTCATTACCCCTGTCTCTCTGTCTTGTTTGTCATTACACCTGTCTCTCTGTCTTATCTGTCATTGCCCCTGTCTCTGTCTGTTTGTCATTGCCCCTGTCTCTCTGTCTGTCATTACACCTGTCTCTCTGTCTTATCTGTCATTACACCTGTCACTCTGTCTGTCATTACCCCTGTCTCTCTGTCTGTCATTACACATGTCATCTCTCTCTGTCATTACCCTTGTCTCTCTGTCTTGTTTGTCATTACACCTGTCTCTCTGTCTTGTTTGTCATTACACCTGTCTCTCTGTCTTGTTTGTCATTACACCTGTCTCTCTGTCTTTGTCACATCTACTCCCGCTTCTCCTCTGGCGTTCTGACCTCACAACGGCAGTGTCACATCTACTCCCGCTTCTCCTCCGGCGTTCGACGTCGCCTGTATCGTCATCACCGGACCTGAGATCCGTCATTATGCCCTTCAGAATAACAGACAGAGTACCGGTTCGTTCCATCCCTGGATGCTGCTACGGTCCGTGTACTCAGCAGCCATCTGGTCCCTTGCCGTAATTGGAGTAAGCGCTCACCAAAGATTTGGCATGGTCCCTCAGATCCTCAAAAGGTTTTACAGCTGCACCATTGAGAGCATCTTGACAGGCTGCGTTGTCACTTGGTATGGCGACCGCTTGGCATCCGACTGTAACGTGCTTCTCCAGGACTGAGTGGTCAACTGAGCTGGTTTAAGAGAGCTTCAAAGTGTCCACCCCGCCTCGGGACTACTTAGTTTGGTGCTTTATGAGAGTGGACCTATTTCTGGAGGGAGGCGCTCCCATCCAGAGCAACCCACAGCTAGTGGGTTCATCTCAAGATAGCCAGGCTAGACAACCACATGTCACAGTCATATCCCAACCCCGTATCACATCGATAATACAATGGAGAAGAAAAAAAAACTTGCTAGTTTGAGTTACCTGGGTTACCAGAGAGTTCCATGTAGTCATGTTACCTGGGTTACCAGAGAGTTCCATGTAGTCATGTTACCTGGGTTACCAGAGAGTTCCATGTAGTCATGTTACCTGGGTTACCAGAGAGTTCCATGTAGTCATGTTACCTGGGTTACCAGAGAGTTCCATGTAGTCATGTTACCTGGGTTACCAGAGAGTTCCATGTAGTCATGTTACCTGGGTTACCAGAGAGTTCCATGTAGTCATGTTACCTGGGTTACCAGAGAGTTCCATGTAGTCATGTTACCTGGGTTACCAGAGAGTTCCATGTAGTCATGTTACCTGGGTTACCAGAGAGTTCCATGTAGTCATGGCTCCATTTCATACTGTGTGTTTCCCAGCCTCTGTACTGGACCTGGGAGCTGTGAAGAGACCGAACTGTGTGCCAACTGCTTGAAGAGACAATTCAGTACCTTCAACACCTCAACACCTCGCACAAACACCACAAGTGATGCAGTCAATATCTCTTCAACTTTGAGCCAGGAGAGATTGACATGTCATTGAAATTGGCACTCCGTGTTCATCGAAGTGCGAAACGTGCTGCTCTGTTTTGGACCAATTGCAATTTGCCGATGTCCCTTCTTGCCACAACAGACCACACAGCTGGAAAGTAGTCTTATACAACTGACTAGATATCCCCCTTTCCCTGTACAACTGACTATATATCCCCCTTTCCCTGTACAACTGACTAGATATCCCCCTTTCCAACTGACTAGATATCCCCCTTTCCCTGTACAACTGACTAGATATCCCCCTTTCCAACTGACTAGATATCCCCCTTTCCCTTTACAACTGACTAGATATCCCCCTTTACAACTGACTAGGTATCCCCTTTACAACTGACTAGATATCCCCCTTTACAACTGACTAGGTATCCCCCTTTACAACTGACTAGATATCCCCCTTTACAACTGACTAGATATCCCCCTTTACAACTGACTAGGTATCCCCCCCTTTCCCTTTACAACTGACTAGATATCCCCCTTTCCCTTTACAACTGACTAGATATCCCCCTTTCCCTTTACAACTGACTAGATATCCCCCTTTACAACTGACTAGATATCCCCTTTCCCTTTACAACTGACTAGATATCCCCCTTTACAACTGACTAGATATCCCCCTTTCCAACTGACTAGATATCCCCCTTTCCAACTGACTAGATATCCCCCTTTACAACTGACTAGATATCCCCCTTTACAACTGACTAGATATCCCCCTTTACAACTGACTAGATATCCCCCTTTACAATTGACTAGATATTCCAGGTGTAACAAAACTAGGGCCTGTAGGACATTTGTGGTTGACTTAGATATGTTTCTGTCCCACATTATCATGGACAGCCCTCTTCCCATGTCAGTAACCATTGAGACTATATGTTTTAACAATGTTAGATCTCTATCTAGGGTTTCACCCAGCAGTTTAGTCTCTTCAGCTTGAAGGCTCCACCATGGATGTCATTATCTCTGGTCCAGGGTGTTAGTTCAGCTCCACCACGGATGTCATTATCTCTGGTCCAGGGTGTTAGTTCAGCTCCACCACGGATGTCATTATCTCTGGTCCAGGGTGTTAGTTCAGCTCCACCATGGATGTCATTATCTCTGGTCCAGGGTGTTAGTTCAGCTCCACCATGGATGTCATTATCTCTGGTCCAGGGTGTTAGTTCAGCTCCACCATGGATGTCATTATCTCTGGTCCAGGGTGTTAGTTCAGCTCCACCATGGATGTCATTATCTCTGGTCCAGGGTGTTAGTTCAGATCTACCATGGATGTCATTATCTCTGGTACAGGGTGTTAGTTCAGCTCCACCATGGATGTCATTATCTCTGGTCCAGGGTGTTAGTTCAGCTCCACCATGGATGTCATTATCTCTGGTCCAGGGTGTTAGTTCAGCTCCACCATGGATGTCATTATCTCTGGTCCAGGGTGTTAGTTCAGCTCCACCATGGATGTCATTATCTCTGGTCCAGGGTGTTAGTTCAGCTCCACCATGGATGTCATTATCTCTGGTCCAGGGTGTTAGTTCAGCTCCACCATGGATGTCATTATCTCTGGTCCAGGGTGTTAGTTCAGCTCCACCATGGATGTCATTATCTCTGGTCCAGGGTGTTAGTTCAGCTCCACCATGGATGTCATAATCTCTGGTCCAGGGTGTTAGTTCAGCTCCACCATGGATGTCATTATCTCTGGTCCAGGGTGTTAGTTCAGCTCCACCATGGATGTCATTATCTCTGGTCCAGGGTGTTAGTTCAGCTCCACCATGGATGTCATTATCTCTGGTCCAGGGTGTTAGTTCAGCTCCACCATGGATGTCATTATCTCTGGTCCAGGGTGTTAGTTCAGCTCCACCATGGATGTCATTATCTCTGGTCCAGGGTGTCACCCAGCCCCATCTGCTTCAGCCCTGTCCCTATTCACATCCAGTCCAAGAGGAAATGTTTTACCATATATGCTTCTAAGCTCAACACTGAATGTATCTGCAGTAAATGTGTGAATGATGGTAAAAAGTGAAAGAGACAGTGACAGTGACAGAGACAGAAAGAGAAACGAAAACAGAAAGACAGTGACAATAACAGAAATATAGACAGAGACAGACACAAAGACAGAGACAGAGGAGACAGAAATACTGATAGAGACAGAGACAGACACAAAGACAGAGACAGAGGAGACAGAGACAAAGACAGAGACAGAGACAGAAAATGATAGAGACAGAGACAGACTTCAAAGACAGAGACAGAAACACTGATAGAGACAGAGACAGACACAAAGACAGAGACAGATGAGACAGAAACACTGATAGAGACAGAGACAGACAAGAGACAGAGACAGAAACACTGATAGAGACAAGAGACAGACAAAGACAGAGACAGAGGAGACAGAAATATAGACAGAGACAGACACAAAGACAAGACAGATGAGACTGAAGCACTGATAGAGACAGAGACAGACACAAAAAGACAGAGACATATGAGACAGAAACACTGATAGAGACAGAGACAGACACAAAGACAGAGACAGAGACAGAAACACTGATAGAGACAGAGACAGAAAGACAAAGACAAAACAGAAAGACAGAGACAGAAACACTGATAGAGACAGAGACAGAGACAAAGACAGAGACAGAGACAGAGACAGAAACACTGATAGAGACAGAGACAGACAAAGACAGAGACAGACTGATAGAGACAAAGACAGAGATAGAGACAGAAACACTGATAGAGACACAAAGACAGAGACAGAGACAGAGACAGAAACAGAACACTGACAGAGACAGAGACAGAAACAGAGACAGAGACAGACACATAAGACAGAGACAGCACACAGAGACAGAACAGTGACAGAGACAGACAGAGACAGAGACAGAAGCAGAGACAGAATCAGACAGAAAAATGACATGACAGTAAAAGAGTATCAGTGTACATAAAACCACTGTATAACATTTTCCCTGTCTCATATTCACCAGCCATCAGAGACTAACAGGATATGCTGCTCTCTAGTGATGCAACTGGTAACTACTGCTATTCAGAAGCACACAATGAATAGTCACGCCACAAACCAGTCAGATGGAGAGAGGGCCACAAATCCTCCCGTGATAAGCCTGATTAGAAAGGTCTGCAGAGGGAAACCACCTCAATCAGCAGTGTCACTTTGTGTATTTAGTGTGTTTTTAACTGGAACAGTGTGAGGATACAGCTAGAACACTGAGAGGATAGAACTAGAACACAGACACAAAGAACAGAGAGCGTATAGAGCTACAACACAGAGCGTATAGAGACTAGAACACAGAGATAGATCTAGAAACACTGAGCTAGAACACAGAAGATAGATCTAGAACACTGAGGATACATCTAGAACACTGAGGATACATCTAGAACACTGAGGATACATCAGACACAGGATACATCTAGAACACTGAAGATACATCTAGAACACTGAGGATACATCTAGAACACTGAGGATACAGCTAGAACACTGAGGATAGAGCTAGAACACTGAGGATACATCTAGAACACTGAGGATACATCTAGAACACTGAGGATATAGCTAGAACACTGAGGACAGAACACTGAGGATACAGCTAGAACACTGAGGATACACTAGAACACTGAGGATACATCTAGAACACTGAGGATATAGCGAGAACACTGAGGACACAGCTAGAACACTGATGATATAGCTAGAACACTGAGGATACAGTTAGAACACTGAGGATACATCTAGAACACTGAGGATACAGCTAGAACACTGAGGATAAGCTAGAACACTGAGGATATAGAACACTAGAACACTGAACACTGAGGATATATCTAGAACACTGAGGACAGTAGAACACAGAGGATACATCTAGAACACTGAGGATACAGCTAGAACACTGAGGATATAGCTAGAACACTGAGGATACATCTAGAACACTGAGGATATAGCTAGAACACTGAGGATATAGCTAGAACACTGAGGATACATCTAGAACACTGAGGATACAGCTAGAACACTGAGGATACAGCTAGAACACTGAGGATATAGCTAGAACACTGAGGATACATCTAGAACACTGAGGATATAGCTAGAACACTGAGGATATCTAGAACAGTGAGGATACAGCTAGAACACTGAGATACATCTAGAACAGAATATAGCTAGAACACTGAGGATACAGCTAGAACACTGAGGATACATCTAGAACACTGAGGATACATCTAGAACACTGAGGATAGAACACATCTAGAACACTGAGGATACAGCTAGAACACTGAGGATATAGCTAGAACACTGAGGATATATCTAGAACACTGAGGATACAGCTAGAACACTGAGGATACAGCTAGAACACTGAGGATACATCTAGAACACTGAGGATATAGCTAGAACTCTGAGGATACAGCTAGAACACTGAGGATACATCTAGAACACTGAGGATATATCTAGAATACAGAGGGTACATCTAGAACACTGAGGATACAGCTAGAACACTGAGGATCCATCTAGAACACTGAGGATATAGCTAGAACACTGAGGATACATCTAGAACACTGAGGATACAGCTAGAACACTGAGGGGAGCTAGAACACTGAGGATACATCTAGAACACTGAGGTATACTAGAACACTGAGAACACTAGAAGGATACATCTAGAACACTGAGGATCTAGAACACTGAGGGCTAGAACAGAATACAGAGGATACATCTAGAACACTGAGGATACAGCTAGAACACTGAGGATACAGCTAGAACACTGAGGATACAGCTAGAACACTGAGGATACAGCTAGAACACTGAGGATACAGCTAGAACACTGAGGATACATCTAGAACACTGAGGATACATCTAGAACACTGAGGATACATCTAGAACACTGAGGATACATCTAGAACACTGAGGATACATCTAGAACACTGAGGATACATCTAGAACACTGAGGATACATCTAGAACACTGAGGATACATCTAGAACACTGAGGATATAGCTAGAACACTGAGGATACATCTAGAACACTGAGGATACATCTAGAACACTGAGGATATAGCTAGAACACTGAGGATACATCTAGAACACTGAGGATACATCTAGAACACTGAGGATATAGCTAGAACACTGAGGATACATCTAGAACACTGAGGATACATCTAGAACACTGAGGATACAGCTAGAACACTGAGGATACATCTAGAACACTGAGGATACATCTAGAACACTGAGGATACATCTAGAACACTGAGGATACATCTAGAACACTGAGGATATAGCTAGAACACTGAGGATACATCTAGAACACTGAGGATACATCTAGAACACTGAGGATATAGCTAGAACACTGAGGATACATCTAGAACACTGAGGATACATCTAGAACACTGAGGATACATCTAGAACACTGAGGATATAGCTAGAACACTGAGGATACATCTAGAACACTGAGGATACATCTAGAACACTGAGGATATAGCTAGAACACTGAGGATACATCTAGAACACTGAGGATACAGCTAGAACACTGAGGATACAGCTAGAACACTGAGGATACATCTAGAACACTGAGGATACATCTAGAACACTGAGGATACATCTAGAACACTGAGGATATAGCTAGAACACTGAGGATACAGCTAGAACACTGAGGATACAGCTAGAACACTGAGGATACAGCTAGAACACTGAGGACACAGCTAGAACACTGAGGACACAGCTAGAACACTGAGGATACATCTAGAACACTGAGGATACATCTAGAACACTGAGGATACATCTAGAACACTGAGGATACATCTAGAACACTGAGGATACATCTAGAACACTGAGGATATAGATAGAACACTGAGGATACAGCTAGAACACTGAGGATACAGCTAGAACACTGAGGATACAGCTAGAACACTGAGGATACAGCTAGAACACTGAGGACACAGCTAGAACACTGAGGATACAGCTAGAACACTGAGGATACAGCTAGAACACTGAGGATATAGCTAGAACACTGAGGATACAGCTAGAACACTGAGGATACATCTAGAACACTGAGGATACATCTAGAACACTGAGGATAAATCTAGAACACTGAGGATACATCTAGAATACTGAGGATACAGCTAGAACACTGAGGATACATCTAGAACACTGAGGATATAGCTAGAACACTGAGGATATAGCTAGAACACTGAGGATACATCTAGAACACTGAGGATATAGCTAGAACACTGAGGATACATCTAGAACACTGAGGATATAGCTAGAACACTGAGGATACATCTAGAACACTGAGGATACAGCTAGAACACTGAGGATATAGCTAGAACACTGAGGATACATCTAGAACACTGAGGATACAGCTAGAACACTGAGGATACAGCTAGAACACTGAGGATACATCTAGAACACTGAGGATACAGCTAGAACACTGAGGATACATCTAGAACACTGAGGATACATCTAGAACACTGAGGATAAGCTAGAACACTGAGGATACATCTAGAACACTGAGGATACATCTAGAACACTGAGGATACACTATCTAGAACACTGAGGATACATCTAGAACACTGAGGATACATCTAGAACACTGAGGATATAGCTAGAACACTGAGGATACATCTAGCTAGAACAGAACTGAGGATACAGCTAGAACACTGAGGATACATCTAGAACACTGAGGATACATCTAGAACACTGAGGATACATCTAGAACACTGAGGATACATCTAGAACACTGAGGATATAGCTAGAACACTGAGGATACATCTAGAACACTGAGGATACAGCTAGAACACTGAGGATACATCTAGAACACTGAGGATACATCTAGAACACTGAGGATACATCTAGAACACTGAGGATACAGCTAGAACACTGAGGATACATCTAGAACACTGAGGATACATCTAGAACACTGAGGATACAGCTAGAACACTGAGGATACATCTAGAACACTGAGGATACAGCTAGAACACTGAGGATACATCTAGAACACTGAGGATACATCTAGAACACTGAGGATATAGCTAGAACACTGAGGATACATCTAGAACACTGAGGATACATCTAGAACACTGAGGATATAGCTAGAACACTGAGGATACATCTAGAACACTGAGGATACATCTAGAACACTGAGGATATAGCTAGAACACTGAGGATACAGCTAGAACACTGATGATATAGCTAGAACACTGAGGATACAGCTAGAACACTGAGGATATAGCTAGAACACTGAGGATACAGCTAGAACACTGAGGATACATCTAGAACACTGAGGATACATCTAGAACACTGAGGATAAATCTAGAACACTGAGGATACAGCTAGAACACTGAGGATACAGCTAGAACACTGAGGATACATCTAGAACACTGAGGATATAGCTAGAACACTGAGGATACATCTAGAACACTGAGGATATAGCTAGAACTCTGAGGATACATCTAGAACACTGAGGATACATCTAGAACACTGAGGATACATCTAGAACACTGAGGATACATCTAGAACACTGAGGATCCATCTAGAACACTGAGGATACAGCTAGAACACTGAGGATACATCTAGAACACTGATGATATAGGTAGAATACAGAGGATACATCTAGAACACTGAGGATATAGGTAGAATACAGAGGATACATCTAGAACACTGAGGATACAGCTAGAACACTGAGGATACAGCTAGGACACTGAGGATAGAGCTAGAACACTGAGGATATAGCTAGAACACAGAGGATATAGCTAGAACACAGAGGATATAGCTAGAACACTGTGGATACAGCTAGAACACTGAAGATATAGCTAGAACACTGAGGATACATCTAGAACACTGAGGATACATCTAGAACAATGAGGATACATCGAGAACACTGAGGATATAGCTAGAACACTGAGGATACAGCTAGAACACTGAGTATACATCTAGAACACTGAGTATACATCTAGAACACTGAGGATATAGCTAGAACACAGAGGATATAGCTAGAACACTGTGGATACAGCTAGAACACTGAGGATACATCTAGAATACTGAGGATACAGCTAGAACACTGAGGATACAGCTAGAACACTGAGGATACATCTAGAACACTGAGGATACATCTAGAACACTGAGGATATAGCTAGAACACTGAGGATACATCTAGAACACTGAGGATACAGCTAGAACACTGAGGATACAGCTAGAACACTGAGGATACAGCTAGAACACTGAGAGGATATAGCTAGAACACTGAGGATATAGCTAGAACACTGAGGATACATCTAGAACACTGAGGATACATCTAGAACACTGATGATACAGCTGGAACAGCAAGGATACATCTAGAACACTGGGGATATTGCTAGAACACTGAGGATACAGCTAGAACACTGAGGATAAATCTAGAACACTGAGGATATAGCTAGAACACAGAGGATATAGCTAGAACACTGTGGATACAGCTAGAACACTGAGGATACATCTAGAATACTGAGGATACATCTAGAACACTGAGGATACAGCTAGAACACTGAGGATACATCTAGAACACTGAGGATATAGCTAGAACACTGAGGATACATCTAGAACACTGAGGATACATCTAGAACACTGAGGATACAGCTAGAAAACTGAGGATACAGCTAGAACACTGAGGATACAGCTAGAACACTGAGGATACATCTAGAACACTGAGGATATAGCTAGAACACTGAGGATACATCTAGAACACTGAGGATACATCTAGAACACTGAGGATATAGCTAGAACACTGAGGATACATCTAGAACACTGAGGATATAGCTAGAACACTGAGGATACATCTAGAACACTGAGGATACAGCTAGAACACTGAGGATACAGCTAGAACACTGAGGATACATCTAGAACACTGAGGATATAGCTAGAACACTGAGGATATAGCTAGAACACAGAGGATATAGCTAGAACACCGAGGATATAGCTAGAACACCGAGGACATAGCTAGAACACTGTGGATACAGCTAGAACACTGAGGATACAGCTAGAACACTGAGGATACAGCTAGAACACTGAGGATACAGCTAGAACACTGAGGATACATCTAGAACACTGAGGATATAGCTAGAACACTGAGGATACATCTAGAACACTGAGGATACAGCTAGAACACTGAGGATAGCTAGAACTAGAACACTGAGGATACAGCTAGAACAGATACAGCTAGAACACTGAGGATACAGCTAGAACACTGAGGATACAGCTAGAACACTGAGGATATAGCTAGAACACTGAGGATACATCTAGAACACTGAGGATATCTAGAACACTAGAACAGCTGGAACAGCAAGGATACATCTAGAACACTGAGGATATAGCTAGAACACTGAGGATACAGCTAGAACACTGAGGATACATCTAGAACACTGAGGATATAGCTAGAACACTGAGGATACATCTAGAACACTGAGGATACAGCTAGAACACTGAGGATACAGCTAGAACACTGAGGATACATCTAGAACACTGAGGATACAGCTAGAACACTGAGGATATAGCTACTGAGGATACAGCTAGAACACTGAGGATACATCTAGAACACTGAGGATACAGCTAGAACACTGAGGATACAGCTAGAACACTGAGGATATAGGTAGAATACAGAGGATACATCTAGAACACTGAGGATACAGCTAGAACACTGAGGATACAGCTAGAACACTGAGGATACAGCTAGAACACTGAGGATATATCTAGAACACTGAGGATATATCTAGATATAGCTAGAACACTGAGGATACAGCTAGAACACTGAGGAATACTGAGGATACAGCTAGAACACTGAGGATACATCTAGAACACTGAGGATACATCTAGAACACTGAGGATACAGCTAGAACACTGAGGATACATCTAGAACACTGAGGATACATCTAGAACACTGAGGATACAGCTAGAACATACATCTAGAACACTGAGGAACACTGAGGATACAGCTAGAACACTGAGGATACATCTAGAACACTGAGGATATAGCTAGAACACTGAGGATATAGCTAGAACACTGAGGATACATCTAGAACACTGAGGATATAGCTAGAACACTGAGGATACAGCTAGAACACTGAGGATACAGCTAGAACACTGAGGATACAGCTAGAACACTGAGGATATAGCTAGAACACTGAGGATATAGCTAGAACACTGAGGATACATCTAGAACACTGAGGATACATCTAGAACACTGAGGATACAGCTAGAACACTGAGGATACAGCTAGAACACTGAGGATATAGCTAGAACACTGAGGATATAGCTAGAACACTGAGGATACAGCTAGAACACTGACTGAGGATATAGCTAGAATACTAGAACACTGATGATACAGCTAGAACACTGAGGATACATCTAGAACACTGAGGATACATCTAGAACACTGAGGATACAGCTAGAACACTAGAACAGGATACATCTAGAACACTGAGGATACAGCTAGAACACTGAGGAACTAGAACACTGAGGATACAGCTAGAACACTGAGGATACAGCTAGAACACTGAGAACACTAGAACACTGAGGATACAGCTAGAACACTGAGGATACAGCTAGAACACTGAGGATATAGCTAGAACACTGAGGATACATCTAGAACACTGAGGATATAGAACACATCTAGAACACTGAGGATACAGCTAGAACACTGAGGATACATCTAGAACACTGAGGATACAGCTAGAACACTGAGGATACAGCTAGAACACTGATGATATAGCAGAACACTGAGGATACATCTAGAACACTGAGGATACATCTAGAACACTGAGGATACAGCTAGAACACTGAGGATACAGCTAGAACACTGAGGATATAGCTAGAACACTGAGGATACATCTAGAACACTGAGGATATAGCTAGAACACTGAGGATACTGCTAGAACACTAGCTAGAACACTGAGGATATAGAACACTGAGGATATAGCTAGAACACTGAGGATACAGCTAGAACACTGAGGATACAGCTAGAACACTGAGGATACAGCTAGAACACTGAGGATACAGCTAGAACACTGAGGATATAGCTAGAACACTGAGGATACAGCTAGAACACTGAGGATACATCTAGAACACTGAGGATACAGCTAGAACACTGAGGATACATCTAGAACACTGAGGATATAGCTAGAACACTGAGGATACATCTAGAACACTGAGGATACAGCTAGAACACTGAGGATACAGCTAGAACACTGAGGATACAGCTAGAACACTGAGGATATAGCTAGAACACTGAGGATACATCTAGAACACTGAGGATACAGCTAGAACACTGAGGATACAGCTAGAACAAGGATACACTAGAACACTGAGGATATAGCTAGAACACTGAGGATACAGCTAGAACACTGAGGATACATCTAGAACACTGAGGATACAGCTAGAACACTGAGGATACAGCTAGAACACTGAGGATATATAGCTAGAACACTGAGGATACATCTAGAACACTGAGGATACATCTAGAACACTGAGGATACAGCTAGAACACTGAGGATACATCTAGAACACTGAGGATACAGCTAGAACACTGAGGATACAGCTAGAACACTGAGGATAAATCTAGAACACTGAGGATATAGCTAGAACACTGAGGATATAGCTCGAACACTGAGGATACAGCTAGAACACTGAGGATACAGCTAGAACACTGAGGATATAGCTAGAACACTGAGGAAATAGCTAGAACACTGAGGATATAGGTAGAATACAGAGGATACATCTAGAACACTGAGGATACAGCTACAACACTGAGGATACAGATAGAACACTGAGGAGGATACATCTAGAACACTGAGGATACAGATAGAACACTGAGGATATAGCTAGAACACTGAGGATATATCTAGAACACTGAGGATACATCTAGAACACTGAGGAACAGAACACTGAGGATACTGCTGGAATACTGAGGATACAGCTAGAACACTGAGGATACATCTAGAACACTGAGGACATCTAGAACACTGAGGATACAGCTAGAGGATACATCTAGAACACTGAGGATACATCTAGAACACTGAGGATACAGATAGAACACTGAGGATACATCTAGAACACTGAGGATATATCTAGAACACTGAGGATACAGCTAGAACACTGAGGATACATCTAGAACACTGAGGATACAGCTAGAACACTGAGGATACATCTAGAACACTGAGGATAAATCTAGAACACTGAGGATACAGCTAGAACACTGAGGATACAGCTAGAACACTGAGGATACAGCTAGAACACTGAGGATACAGCTAGAACACTGAGGATATAGCTAGAACACTGAGGATAGCTAGAACACTGATGATATAGGTAGAATACAGAGGATACAGCTAGAACACTGAGGATACAGCTAGAACACTGAGGATACAGCTAGAACACTGAGGATACAGCTAGAACACTGAGGATACATCTAGAACACTGAGGATATAGCTAGAACACAGAGGATACATCTAGAACACTGAGGATAGCTAGCTGAGGATACAGCTGAGGATACAGCTAGAACACTGAGGATATAGCTAGAACACTGAGGATACATCTAGAACACTGAGGATACATCTAGAACACTGAGGATACAGCTGGAACACTGAGGATACATCTAGAACACTGAGGATACATCTAGAACACTGAGGATACAGATAGAACACTGAGGATACATCTAGAACACTGAGGATACAGCTAGAATGGTTGTCCCTACACTGATACAGCTAGAACACTACAGCTAGAACACTGAGTATATAGCTAGAACACTGAGGATACATCTAGAACACTGAGGATATCTAGCTAGAACACTGAGGATACATCTAGAACACTGAGGATACAGCTAGAACACTGAGGATACAGCTAGAACACTGAGGATAAAGCTAGAACACATAGCTAGAACACTGAGGATATAGCTAGAACACTGAGGATACAGCTAGAACACTGAGGATACAGCTAGAACACTGAGGATACATCTAGAACACTGATGATATAGGTAGAACACTGAGGATACATCTAGAACACTGAGGATACATCTACAACACTGAGGATACAGCTAGAACACTGAGGATACATCTAGAACACTGAGGATATAGCTAGAACACTGAGGATACATCTAGAACACTGAGGATATAGCTAGAACACTGTGGATACAGCTAGAACATAGCTGGAACACTGAGGATACATCTAGAACACTGATGATACATCTAGAACACTGAGGATACATCTAGAACACTGAGGATACAGCTAGAACACTGAGGATACAGCTAGAACACTGAGGATACATCTAGAACACTGAGGATATGAGCTAGAACACTGAGGATACATAGAACACTGAGGATATCTAGAACACTGAGGATACATCTAGAACACTGAGGATACATCTAGAACACTGAGGATACAGCTAGAACACTGAGGATACAGCTAGAACACTGATGATACTGCTAGAACACTGAGGATACATCTAGAACACTGAGGATACAGCTAGAACACTGAGGATACATCTAGAACACTGAGGATACAGCTAGAACACTGAGGATATAGCTAGAACACTGAGGATACAGCTAGAACACTGAGGATACATCTAGAACACTGAGGATACATCTAGAACACTGAGGATCTAGAACACTGAGGATACATCTAGAACACTGAGGATACAGCTAGAACACTGAGGATACATCTAGAACACTGAGGATACAGCTAGAACACTGAGGATACAGCTAGAACACTGAGGATAAATCTAGAACACTGAGGATATAGCTAGAACACTGAGGATACAGCTAGAACACTGAGGATACAGCTAGAACACTGAGGATACAGCTAGAACACTGAGGATACATCTAGAACACTGAGGATACATCTAGAACACTGAGGATACAGCTAGAACACTGAGGATACATCTAGAACACTGAGGATATTGCTAGAACACTGAGGATACAGCTAGAACACTGAGGATAAATCTAGAACACTGAGGATACAGCTAGAACACTGAGGATATAGCTAGAACACTGAGGATACAGCTAGAACACTGAGGACACAGCTAGAACACTGAGGATATAGCTAGAACACTGAGGAAATCTAGAACACTGAGGATACAGCTAGAACACAGAGGATACATCTAGAACACTGAGGATACAGCTAGAACACTGAGGATACATCTAGAACACTGAGGATACAGCTAGAACACTGAGGATACAGCTAGAACACTGAGGATACAGATAGAACACTGAGGATACAGATAGAACACTAGAACACTGAGGATACAGATAGAACACTGAGGATACATCTAGAACACTGAGGATACATCTAGAACACTGAGGATTTACAGCTAGAACACTGAGGATACTGCTGGAATACTGAGGATACAGCTAGAACACTGAGGATACATCTAGAACACTGAGGATACATCTAGAACACTGAGAGGATACAGCTGGAACACTGAGGATACATCTAGAACACTGGGGATATTGCTAGAACACTGAGGATACAGCTAGAACACTGAGGATAAATCTAGAACACTGAGGATATAGCTAGAACACTGAGGATACAGCTAGAACACTGAGGACACAGCTAAAACACTGAGTATATAGCTAGAACACTGAGGATACATCTAGAACACTGAGGATACATCTAGAACACTGAGGATACAGCTGGAACAGCAAGGATACATCTAGAACACTGGGGATATTGCTAGAACACTGAGGACACAGCTAAAACACTGAGAGGATATAGCTAGAACACTGAGGATATAGCTAGAACACTGAGGATACAGCTAGAACACTGAAAATACATCTAGAACACTGAGAGGATATAGCTAGAACACTGAGAGGATATAGCTAGAACACTGAGGATACATCTAGAACACTGAGGATACATCTAGAACACTGAGGATACAGCTAGAACACTGAGGATACATCTAGAACACTGAGGATATAGCTAGAACACTGAGGATACATCTAGAACACTGAGGATACAGCTAGAACACTGAGGATACAGCTAGAACACTGAGGATACAGCTAGAACACTGAGTATATAGCTAGAACACTGAGGATACATCTAGAACACTGAGGATACATCTAGAACACTGAGGATACAGCTGGAACAGCAAGGATACATCTCTCGCCATCTAGAACACTGGGGATATTGCTAGAACACTGAGGATACAGCTAGAACACTGAGGATATAGCTAGAACACTGAGGATATAGCTAGAACACTGAGGATACAGCTAGAACACTGAGGACACAGCTAAAACACTGAGTATATAGCTAGAACACTGAGGATACATCTAGAACACTGAGGATACATCTAGAACAATGAGGATACAGCTGGAACAGCAAGGATACATCTAGAACACTGTGGATATTGCTAGAACACTGAGGATACAGCTAGAACACTGAGGATAAATCTAGAACACTGAGGATATAGCTAGAACACTGAGGATATATCTAGAACACTGAGGATACAGCTAGAACACTGAGGACACAGCTAGAACACTGAGGATATAGCTAGAACACTGAGGAAATAGCTAGAACACTGATAATATAGGTAGAATACAGAGGATACATCTAGAACACTGAGGATACAGCTACAACACTGAGGATACAGATAGAACACTGAGGATACAGATAGAACACTGAGGATACAGATAGAACACTGAGGATATATCTAGAACACTAAGGATACATCTAGAACACTGAGGATATAGCTAGAACACTGAGGATACTGCTGGAATACTGAGGATACAGCTAGAACACTGAGGATACATCTAGAACACTGAGGATACATCTAGAACACTGAGGATACAGCTGGAACAGCAAGGATACATCTAGAACACTGAGGATACATCTAGAACACTGAGGATACAGATAGAACACTGAGGATACAGCTAGAACACTGAGGATACAGCTAGAACACTGAGGATACAGCTAGAACACAGAGGATACAGCTAGAACACTGAGGATATAGCTAGAACACTGAGGATATAGCTGGAACACTGAGGATATAGCTAGAACACTGAGGATACTGCTGGAATACTGAGGATACAGCTAGAACACTGAGGATACATCTAGAACACTGAGGATATAGCTAGAACACTGAGGATACATCTAGAACACTGAGGATACAGCTAGAACACTGAGGATACAGCTAGAACACTGATGATATAGCAGGAACACTGAGGATACATCTAGAACACTGAGGATACATCTACAACACTGAGGATACAGCTAGAACACTGAGGATACAGCTAGAACACTGAGAATATAGCTGGAACACTGAGGATACATCTAGAACACTGAGAGGATATAGCTAGAACACTGAGGATACAGCTAGAACACTGAGAATATAGCTGGAACACTGAGGATACATCTAGAACACTGAGAGGATATAGCTAGAACACTGAGGATACAGCTAGAACACTGAGAATATATCTAGAACACTGAGAGGATATAGCTAGAACACTGAGAGGATATAGCTAGAACACTGAGGATACAGCTAGAACACTGAGGATACATCTAGAACACTGAGGATACATCTAGAACACTGAGGATACAAGCTGTAACAAAATTGGTTTCATCAAACCAGAGAATCTTGTTCATCAAGGTTCGAGAGTCCTTGGTCTGCCTTGCGGCAAACTCCAAGTGTGCTGTCATGTGCCTTTTACTGAGGAGTGGCTTCCGTCTTTCCACTCTACCATAAAGACCTGATTGGTAGAGTGCTGTAGAGATGGTTGTCCTTCTGGAAGGTTCTCCCATCTCCACAGATGAATTCTGGAGCTCTTTCAAAGTGACCATTAGGTTCTTTGTCACTTTCCTTATTTAGTCCCTTCTCCCCCAATTGCTCATTTTGGCCAGGCTGCCAGCTACAGGAAGAGTCTAGGTGGTTCCAACCTTCCATTTAAGAATGACAGAGGCCAATGTGTTTGTGTGGACCTTCAATGCTGCAGAAATGTGCTGGTACCCTTCCCTAGATCTGTGCCTCAACACAATCCTGTCTCAGAGCGCTATTGACAATTCCTTCGACCTCATGGCTTGGTTTTTGCTCTGACATGTACTGTCAACTGTGAGACCTTTATATAGACAGGCGTGTGCCTTTCCAAATCATGTCCAATCAATTGAATTTACCACAGGTGGACACCAATCAAGTTCTAGAAACATCTCAAGGACGATCAATGGAAACATGATGCACCTGAACTCAATTTCGATTCTCATAGCAAAGTGTCTGAATACGTAAATAAGGTATTTCAGTTTTTTACTTCTAATACATTTACTAAAATGTCTAAAAGCCTGTTTTCGCTTTGACACTATGGGGTATTGTGATGTCATTATGGGGTATTGTGATGTCATTATGGGGTATTGTGATGTCATTATGGTATTGTGTAGATTAATGAGGAAAGCATTAATTGAATCTGTTTTAGAATAAGGCTGTAATGTAACAAAACGGTGATTAAAGACAAGGGTTCTGAATACTTTCTGAATGCACTGTATTGCAGTTCCCATAGAAATAACTCCACCAGTCCTGTTTATGATATCATTTACAAAGCCATTACCGTTTTGTCTTCTTCTAAAATAATGTTTTTTTTTTGTTGCAATTAGTATATTTGAGTTTTATCATAAAATGTGTTGTATTATTTGTTCTGTCTTTTCGGGTGGAAAAAAATGAAATTGCAACCAGCTGTCTATGGGTTCTTTTAAATATAGCGATATTTTGGAGATTATTTCATTTTCAAATAACCGAAAGTGAGAGGTTGCAATCTGCATAAAGGGAGAGGTTGTAATCTGCATAAAGGGAGAGGTTGCAATCTGCGTAAAGGGAGAGGTTGTAACCTGAGTAAAGGGAGAGGTTGTAATCTGAATAAAGGGAGAGGTTGTAATCTGAATAAAGGGAGAGGTTGTAATCTGAATAAAGGGAGAGGTTGTAATCTGAATAAAGGGAGAGGTTGTAACCTGAGTAAAGGGAGAGGTTGTAATCTGAATAAAGGGAGAGGTTGCAATCTGCATAAAGGGAGAGGTTGTAACCTGAGTAAAGGGAGAGGTTGTAACCTGAGTAAAGGGAGAGGTTGTAATCTGAATAAAGGGAGAGGTTGTAATCTGAATAAAGGGAGAGGTTGTAATCTGAATAAAGGGAGAGATTGTAATCTGAATAAAGGGAGAGGTTGCAATCTGCATAAAGGGAGAGGTTGTAACCTGAGTAAAGGGAGAGGTTGTAACCTGAGTAAAGGGAGAGGTTGTAACCTGAGTAAAGGGAGAGGTTGTAATCTGAATAAAGGGAGAGGTTGCAATCTGCATAAAGGGAGAGGTTGTAATCTGCATAAAGGGAGAGGTTGTAATCTGAATAAAGGGAGAGGTTGTAATCTGAATAAAGGGAGAGGTTGTAATCTGAATAAAGGGAGAGGTTGCAATCTGCATAAAGGGAGAGGTTGTAATCTGCATAAAGGGGGAGGTTGTAATCTGAATAAAGGGAGAGGTTGTAATCTGCATAAAGGGAGAGGTTGCAATCTGCATAAAGGGAGAGGTTGTAATCTGCATAAAGGGGGAGGTTGTAATATGAATAAAGGGAGAGGTTGTAATCTGCATAAAGGGGGAGGTTGTAATCTGAATAAAGGGAGAGGTTGTAATCTGCATAAAGGGAGAGGTTGTAATCTGAATAAAGGGAGAGGTTGTAATCTGCATAAAGGGAGAGGTTGCAATCTGCATAAAGGGAGAGGTTGTAATCTGCATAAAGGGGGAGGTTGTAATCTGAATAAAGGGAGAGGTTGTAATCTGAATAAAGGGAGAGGTTGCAATCTGCATAAAGGGAGAGGTTGCAATCTGCATAAAGGGAGAGGTTGTAATCTGCATAAAGGGAGAGGTTGTAATCTGAATAAAGGGAGAGGTTGTAATCTGAATAAAGGGAGAGGTTGTAACCTGAGTAAAGGGAGAGGTTGTAATCTGAGTAAAGTGAGAGGTTGTAATCTGCATAAAGGGAGAGGTTGTAACCTGAGTAAAGTGAGAAGTTGCAATCTGCATAAAGGGAGAGGTTGTAATCTGCATAAAGGGAGAGGTTGTAATCTGAATAAAGGGAGAGGTTGTAATCTGAATACAGTGAGAGGTTGTAATCTGAATACAGTGAGAGGTTGTAATCTGAATAAAGGGAGAGATTGTAATCTGAATAAAGTGAGAGGTTGCAATCTGCATAAAGGGAGAGGTTGTAATCTGCATAAAGGGAGAGGTTGTAATCTGAATAAAGGGAGAGGTTGTAATCTGAATAAAGGGAGAGGTTGTAACCTGAGTAAAGGGAGAGGTTGTAACCTGAGTAAAGTGAGAGGTTGTAATCTGCATAAAGGGAGAGGTTGTAACCTGAGTAAAGTGAGAGGTTGCAATCTGCATAAAGGGAGAGGTTGTAACCTGAGTAAAGGGAGAGGTTGTAATCTGAATAAAGGGAGAGGTTGTAATCTGAATAAAGGGAGAGGTTGTAATCTGAATAAAGGGAGAGATTGTAATCTGAATAAAGGGAGAGGTTGTAATCTGCATAAAGGGAGAGGTTGTAACCTGAGTAAAGGGAGAGGTTGTAATCTGAATAAAGGGAGAGGTTGTAATCTGAATAAAGGGAGAGGTTGTAACCTGAGTAAAGGGAGAGGTTGTAATCTGAATAAAGGGAGAGGTTGTAATCTGAATAAAGGGAGATGTTGTAATCTGAATAAAGGGAGAGATTGTAATCTGAATAAAGGGAGAGGTTGCAATCTGCATAAAGGGAGAGGTTGTAACCTGAGTAAAGGGAGAGGTTGTAATCTGAATAAAGGGAGAGGTTGTAATCTGAATAAAGGGAGAGGTTGTAATCTGAATAAAGGGAGAGATTGTAATCTGAATAAAGGGAGAGGTTGTAATCTGAATAAAGGGAGAGGTTGTAACCTGAGTAAAGGGAGAGGTTGTAATCTGAATAAAGGGAGAGGTTGTAATCTGAATAAAGGGAGAGGTTGTAATCTGAATAAAGGGAGAGATTGTAATCTGAATAAAGGGAGAGGTTGTAATCTGAATAAAGGGAGAGGTTGTAATCTGAATAAAGGGAGAGGTTGTAACCTGAGTAAAGGGAGAGGTTGTAATCTGAATAAAGGGAGAGATTGTAATCTGAATAAAGGGAGAGGTTGTAATCTGAATAAAGGGAGAGGTTGTAACCTGAGTAAAGGGAGAGGTTGTAATCTGAATAAAGGGAGAGGTTGTAATCTGAATAAAGGGAGAGGTTGTAATCTGAATAAAGGGAGAGGTTGTAATCTGAATAAAGGGAGAGGTTGCAATCTGAATAAAGGGAGAGGTTGTAATCTGAATACAGTGAGAGGTTGTAATCTGAATACAGTGAGAGGTTGTAATCTGAATACAGTGAGAGGTTGTAATCTGAACAAAGGGAGAGGTTGTAATCTGCATAAAGGGAGAGGTTGTAATCTGAATAAAGGGAGAGGTTGTAATCTGAATAAAGGGAGAGGTTGTAATCTGAATAAAGGGTGAGGTTGTAATCTGAATACAGTGAGAGGTTGTAATCTGAATACAGTGAGAGGTTGTAATCTGAATACAGTGAGAGGTTGTAATCTGAATACAGTGAGAGGTTGTAATCTGAACAAAGGGAGAGGTTGTAATCTGAATACAGTGAGAGGTTGTAATCTGAATACAGTGAGAGGTTGTAATCTGAATACAGTGAGAGGTTGTAATCTGAATAAAGGGAGAGGTTGTAATCTGAATAAAGGGAGAGGTTGTAATCTGAATACAGTGAGAGGTTGTAATCTGAACAAAGGGAGAGGTTGTAATCTGAATACAGTGAGAGGTTGTAATCTGAACAAAGGGAGAGGTTGTAATCTGAATACAGTGAGAGGTTGTAATCTGAATACAGTGAGAGGTTGTAATCTGAATACAGTGAGAGGTTGTAATCTGAATAAAGGGAGAGGTTGTAATCTGAACAAAGGGAGAGATTGTAATCTGAATACAGTGAGAGGTTGTAATCTGAATACAGTGAGAGGTTGTAATCTGAATACAGTGAGAGGTTGTAATCTGAATAGAGGAGAGGTTGTAATCTGAATAAAAAGGCCATTCTTGAACATGGGGTAAGACAGTCTTACTGATCTGCTAGAGAACCAGCTTGGATTTAAGTATAACGTTTGTATGACTGAAGCGTGAGTGAGAGGCCTAATGCTTTAATATTTAATCATTTCTGCCCTCCGAACTCATTATATAAATAGGTCGGTTTAATTTAGTCTGGCTTGCCGTTCAAAATAAAGTTACATTTTTTGGGCTCATAAATTGTTAAAAACAAGTCGTTAGGTGAAGGAAGGCCATAAGCAAATAGGTAACCTGGAACCTGACCAAAGAGTTAATCAGGGGGATTTTTTCCACAAATAGTCAGGTATTTACCTTTCCATGGTAGCAAGATCTTGTCTATTTTTGGTAACTTTCTATTAAAATGTATTGTAGTGAGATCCTATCTTTCTTTTGGGAAAGTGTGTACACACACACAGACACACACACACACACACAGACACACACACACACACACACACACAATTTGCACACACAGACATAACATTTAAATTGACTCCACAAACACAATTATCATACGCTGCTATTACTCTGTTTATCATATATCCTGTTGCCTAGTCACCTTCCCCCTATACATATCTACCTCCATCACTCTAGTATCCCTGTCCCCTTCCCCCTATACATATCTACCTCTCTGTCCCCTTCCCCTATACATATCTACGTCCATCACTCCAGTATCCCTGTCCCCTTCCCCCTATACATATCTACCTCCAGTATCCCTGTCTCCTTACCCCTATACATATCTACCTCCCTGTCTCCTTCCCTCTATACATATCTACCTCCCTGTCTCCTTCCCTCTATACATATCTACCTCCCTGTCTCCTTCCCTCTATACATATCTACCTCCCTGTCCCCTTCCCCCTATACATATCTACCTCCCTGTCTCCTTCCCCCTATACATATCTACCTCCCTGTCTCCTTCCCCCTATACATATCTACCTCCCTGTCCCCTTCCCCCTATACATATCTACCTCCCTGTCTCCTTCCCCCTATACATATCTACCTCCCTGTCCCCTTCCCCCTATACATATATACCTCCCTGTCTCCTTCCCCCTATACATATCTATCTCCCTGTCTCCTTCCCCCTATACATATCTACCTCCCTGTCTCCTTCCCCCTATACATATCTACCTCCCTGTCCCCTTCCCCCTATACATATCTACCTCCCTGTCTCCTTCCCCCTATACATATCTACCTCCCTGTCTCCTTCCCCCTATACATATCTACCTCCCTGTCTCCTTCCCCCTATACATATCTACCTCCTTGTCCCCTTCCCCCTATACATATCTACCTCCCTGTCTCCTTCCCCCTATACATATCTACCTCCCTGTCCCCTTCCCCCTATACATATCTACCTCCCTGTCCCCTTCCCCCTATACATATCTACCTCCCTGTCCCCTTCCCCCTATACATATCTACCTCCCTGTCTCCCTATTGTCCAGGTCCCAGATCTGTCTTCCTATTGTCCTGGTCCCAGATCTGTCTTCCTATTGTCCTGGTCCCAGATCTGTCTTCCTATTGTCCTGGTCCCAGTTCTGTCTCCCCATTGTCCTGGTCCCAGATCTGTCTCCCTATTATCCTGGTCCCATATCTGTCTCCCCATTGTCCTGGTCCCAGATCTGTCTTCCTATTGTCCTGGTCCCAGATCTGTCTTCCCATTGTCCTGGTCCCAGATCTGTCTCCCCATTGTCCTGGTCCCAGATCTGTCTCCCTATTGTCCTGGTCCC
This sequence comes from Oncorhynchus keta, assembly GCF_023373465.1. Classification (NCBI taxonomy): domain Eukaryota; kingdom Metazoa; phylum Chordata; class Actinopteri; order Salmoniformes; family Salmonidae; genus Oncorhynchus; species Oncorhynchus keta. The sequence goes on from NW_026283721.1 coordinate 61,000, forward strand.
AGATCTGTCTTCCCATTGTCCTGGTCCCAGATCTGTCTTCCTATTGTCCTGGTCCCAGATCTGTCTCCCCATTGTCCTGGTCCCAGATCTGTCTCCCTATTGTCCAGGTCCCAGATCTGTCTCCCCATTGTCCAGGTCCCAGATCTGTCTTCCTATTGTCCAGGTCCCAGATCTGTCTCCCCATTGTCCAGGTCCCAGATCTGTCTTCCCATTGTCCTGGTCCCAGATCTGTCTTCCCATTGTCAGGTCCCAGGTCCCAGATCTGTCTTCCCAGTGTCCAGGTCCCAGATCTGTCTTCCCAGTGTCCCAGGTCCCAGATCTGTCTTCCCAGTGTCCAGGTCCCAGATCTGTCTTCCTATTGTCCTGGTCCCAGATCTGTCTCCCCATTGTCCTGGTCCCAGATCTGTCTCCCCATTGTCCTGGTCCCAGATCTGTCTCCCCATTGTCCTGGTCCCAGATCTGTCTCCCCATTGTCCTGGTCCCAGATCTGTCTTCCTATTGTCCTGGTCCCAGATCTGTCTCCCCATTGTCCAGGTCCCAGATCTGTCTTCCCAGTGTCCCAGATCTGTCCCAGATCTGTCTTCCCAGTGTCCAGGTCCCAAATCTGTCTTCCCAGTGTCCAGGTCCCAGATCTGTCTTCCTATTGTCCTGGTCCCAGATCTGTCTCCCCATTGTCCAGGTCCCAGATCTGTCTTCCCATTGTGTCCAGGTCTCAGATCTGTCTTCCCAGTGTCTAGGTCCCAGATCTGTCTCCCCATTGTCCCCCAGGTCCCAGATCTGTCTTCCCAGTGTCCAGGTCCCAGATCTGTCTTCCCAGTGTCCAGGTCCCAAATCTGTCTTCCCAGTGTCCAGGTCCCAGATCTGTCTTCCTATTGTCCTGGTCCCAGATCTGTCTCCCCATTGTCCAGGTCCCAGATCTGTCTTCCCAGTGTCCAGGTCCCAGATCTGTCTTCCCAGTGTCTAGGTCCCAGATCTGTCTTCCTATTGTCCTGGTCCCAGATCTGTCTTCCTATTGTCCTGGTCCCAGATCTGTCTTCCCATTGTCCAGGTCCCAGATCTGCCTTCCTATTGTCCTGGTCCCAGATCTGTCTCCCCATTGTCCCGGTCCCAGATCTGTCTCCCCATTGTCCTGGTCCCAAATCTGTCTTCCCAGTGTCCAGGTCCCAGATCTGTCTTCCTATTGTCCTGGTCCCAGATCTGTCTCCCCATTGTCCAGGTCCCAGATCTGTCTTCCCAGTGTCCAGGTCTCAGATCTGTCTTCCCAGTGTCTAGGTCCCAGATCTGTCTTCCTATTGTCCTGGTCCCAGATCTGTCTTCCTATTGTCCTGGTCCCAGATCTGTCTTCCCATTGTCCAGGTCCCAGATCTGCCTTCCTATTGTCCTGGTCCCAGATCTGTCTCCCCATTGTCCCGGTCCCAGATCTGTCTCCCCATTGTCCTGGTCCCAGATCTGTCTCCCCTATTGTCCTGGTCCCAGATCTGTCTTCCTATTGTCCTGGTCCCAGATCTGTCTTCCCATTGTCCTGGTCCCAGATCTGTCTTCCCATTGTCCTGGTCCCAGATCTGTCTCCCCATTGTCCTGGTCCCAGATCTGTCTCCCTATTGTCCTGGTCCCAGATCAGTCTTCCTATTGTCCTGGTCCAAGATCTGTCTTCCTATTGTCCTGGTCCCAGATCTGTCTCCCCCATTGTCCAGGTCCCAGATCTGTCTTCCTATTCTCCTGGTCCAAGATCTGTCTTCCTATTGTCCTGGTCCCAGATCTGTCTCCCCATTGTCCAGGTCCTAGATCTGTCTCCCTATTGTCCAGGTCCCAGATCTGTCTTCCTATTGTCCTGGTCCCAGATCTGTCTTCCTATTGTCCTGGTCCCAGATCTGTCTCCCTATTGTCCTCGTCCCAGATCTGTCTCCTCATTGTCCTGGTCCCAGATCTGTCTCCCCATTGTCCTGGTCCCAGATCTGTCTCCCCATTGTCCAGGTCCCAGATCTGTCTCCCCATTGTCCAGGTCCCAGATCTGTCTTCCTATTGTCCAGGTCCCAGATCTGTCTCCCCATTGTCCTGGTCCCAGATCTGTCTTCCTATTGTCCTGGTCCCAGATCTGTCTCCCCATTGTCCAGGTCCCAGATCTGTCTTCCCAGTGTCCTGGTCCCAGATCTGTCTCCCCATTGTCCAGGTCCCAGATCTGTCTTCCTATTGTCCAGGTCCCAGATCTGTCTCCCCATTGTCCAGGTCCCAGATCTGTCTTCCTATTGTCCAGGTCCCAGATCTGTCTCCCCATTGTCCTGGTCCCAGATCTGTCTTCCTTTTGTCCTGGTCCCAGATCTGTCTTCCTATTGTCCTGGTCCCAGATCTGTCTCCCCATTGTCCAGGTCCCAGATCTGTCTTCCCAGTGTCCAGGTCCCAGATCTGTCTTCCCAGTGTCCAGGTCCCAGATCTGTCTTCCCAGTGTCCAGGTCCCAGATCTGTCTTCCTATTGTCCTGGTCCCAGATCTGTCTCCCCATTGTCCTGGTCCCAGATCTGTCTCCCCATTGTCCTGGTCCCAGATCTGTCTCCCCATTGTCCTGGTCCCAGATCTGTCTCCCATTGTCCTGGTCCCAGATCTGTCTCCCCATTGTCCATTGTGGTCCCAGATCTGTCCTATTGTCCTGGTCCCAGATCCTCCCCATTGTCCTGGTCCCAGATCTGTCTCCCATTGTCCAGGTCCCAGATCTGTCAGTGTCCAGGTCCCAAATCTGTCTTCCCAGTGTCCAGGTCCCAGATCTGTCTTCCCATTGTCCTGGTCCCAGATCTGTCTCCCCATTGTCCCAGGTCCCAGATCTGTCTTCCTATTGTCCTGGTCCCAGATCTGTCTTCCATTGTCCTGGTCCCAGATCTGATCAGGTCCCAGTCTGTCTTCCCAGTGTCCAGGTCCCAGATCTGTCTTCCCATTGTCCTGGTCCCAGATCTGTCTTCCCATTGTCCTGGTCCCAGATCTGTCTCCCCATTGTCCTGGTCCCAGATCTGTCTCCCCATTGTCCTGGTCCCAGATCTGTCTCCCCATTGTCCAGGTCCCAGATCTGTCTTCCCAGTGTCCAGGTCCCAGATCTGTCTTCCCAGTGTCCAGGTCCCAGATCTGTCTTCCCAGTGTCCAGGTCCCAGATCTGTCTTCCTATTGTCCTGGTCCCAGATCTGTCTCCCCATTGTCCTGTTCCCAGATCTGTCTCCCCAGTGTCCAGGTCCCAGATCTGTCTTCCTATTGTCCTGGTCCCAGATCTGTCTCTCCAGGTCCCAGATCTGTCTTCCTATTGTCCTGGTCCCAGATCTGTCTCCCCATTGTCTGGTCCCAGATCTGTCTCCCCATTGTCCTGGTCCCAGATCTGTCTCCCCATTGTCCTGGTCCCAGATCTGTCCCCATTGTCCTGGTCCCAGATCTGTCCATTGTCCAGGTCCCAGATCTGTCCTGGTCCCAGATCTGTCTGTCCTCCCCATTGTCCAGGTCCCAGATCTGTCCCAGTGTCCTGGTCCCAGATCTGTCTTCCTATTGTCCTGGTCCCAGATCTGTCCCATTGTCTCCCCATTGTCCTGTCCCAGATCTGTCTCCCATTGTCCTGGTCCCAGATCTGTCTCCCCAGATCTGTCCCAGTGTCCAGGTCCCAGATCTGTCTTCCCATTGTCAGGTCCCAGATCTGTCTCATTGTCCAGGTCCCAGATCTGTCTTCCTATTGTCCAGGTCCCAGATCTGTCTCCCCATTGTCCAGGTCCCAGATCTGTCTTCCCAGTGTCCTGGTCCCAGATCTGTCCCCAGGTCCCAGATCTGTCCCATTGTCCAGGTCCCAGATCTGTCTTCCCATTGTCCTGGTCCCAGATCTGTCTCCCCATTCCCCATTGTCCAGGTCAGATCTGTCTCATTGTCCCCATTGTCCTGGTCCCAGATCTGTCTCCCCATTGTCCTGGTCCCAGATCTGTCTTCCTATTGTCCTGGTCCCAGATCTGTCTCCCCATTGTCCAGGTCCCAGATCTGTCTTCATACTGGCTGGATCTGTCTCCCACTGGTCCCAGATCTGTCTCCCATTGTCCAGGTCCCAGATCTGTCTTCCCACCTGGTCCCAATCTGTCTCCCCAAGGTCCCAGAATTGTCCTGGTCCCAGATCTGCATTGTCCCAGATCTGTCTTGTTCTGTCTTCCCAGTGTCCAGGTCCCAGATCTGTCTTCCCAGTGTCCAGGTCCCAGATCTGTCTTCCTCCCAGATCTGTCTCCCTATTGTCCTGGTCCCAGATCTGTCTCCCCATTGTCCCAGATCTGTCTTCCCAGAATTGGGTCCCAGATCTGTCTTCCCCATTGTCCTGGTAAGATTGTCCTGGTCCCAGATCTGTCTTCCCCATTGTCCTGGTCCCAGATCCCCATTGTCCAGGTCCCAGATTGTTTTGAAGTCCTGATCTGTCTCCCATTGTCCAGGTCCCAGATCTGTCTTCCCAGTGTCCAGGTCCCAGATCTGAAGATCTGACTGGTCCCAGAGCATTGTCCTGGTCCCAGATCTGTCTTCCAGTGTCCAGGTCCCAGATCTGATTGTCCTGGTCCCAGATCTGTCTCCCCATTGTCCTGGTCCCAGATCTGTCTCCCATCTGTCCTGGTCCCAGATCTGTCTCCCCATTGTCCTGGGTCCCATCTGTCTTCCCCATTGTCCTGGTCCCAGATCTGTCTTCCTATTGTCCTGGTCCCAGATCCATTGTCCTGGTCCCAGATCTGTCTCCCATTGTCCAGGTCCCAGATCTGTCTCCCATTGTCCAGGTCCCAGATCTGTCTTCCTATTGTCCAGGTCCCAGACAGTGTCCAGGTCCCAGATCTGTCTTCCCACAGGTCCCAGATCTGTCTCCCCATTGTCCTGGTCCCAGATCTGTCTTCCAGTCCCAGTCTGAATTGTCCTGGTCCCAGATCTGTCTTCCCAGTGTCCAGGTCCCAGATCTGTCTTCCATTGTGTCAGGTCTCCCCCAGGTCCCAGATCTGTCTTCAGTGTCCTGGTCCCAGATCTGTAAATTATCTGTCTTCCCAGTGTCCAGGTCCCAGATCTGTCCTCTCCCCATTGTCCAGGTCCCAATCAAATCAAATGTATTGGTCCCAGATCTGTCTTCCCCATCTGTCCTGGTCCCAGATCTGTCTCCCCCTGGTCCCAGATCTGTCTCCCCATTGTCCAGGTCCCAGATCTGTCTCCCTATTGTCCTGTCCCAGGTCCAAGATCTGTCTTCCCAGTGTCCTGTCCCAGATCTGTCCTCTGGTCCCATTGTCCTGGTCCCAAAACTCCAGGTCCCAGAACTGGTCCCAGATCTGTCTCCCCATTGTCCAGGTCCCAGTATCTGTCCTGGTCCCAGATCTGTCTCCATTGTGGTCCCAGAAAAACTCTTCCAGGTCCCAGATCTGCAAGGTCCCAGAACCCAGGTCCCAGAAACCCATTGAGGTCCCAGATCTGTCTCCCTGATTGGGGTCCCAGATCTGTCTCCCCAGTCCTGGTCCCAGATCTGTCTCCCCATTGTCCTGGTCCCAGATATTGTAATAATAATACTGCTGGATCACTGATAGGACATTATATGCCGGATTTAGCAAACAAGCTTTTGCTTCCGTTTCATTCCCAGTGAACACGACCCTGACGTGGGTTTATGAAAGTCTGATGCTGGTAAGCAAACTGACCTCAGATATCCATTTGTTTTGAAGTTGGTGAAGTGACTGGGACCAGACCAACAGAACCACACTACCCACGCACGCACGGACGCACGCACGCACGCATGCACACACGCACACACAACTGAGAGAGGAAGAAGAGACCACTCTTCTGAAGCTGTAAATTGAAGCTAGACCAAATCAAATCAAATATATTTATAAAGGCATCAGCTGATATCTCAAAGTGGTACAGACACCCAGCCTAAAACCCCCAACAGCAAGCAATGCTGTAGAAGCACTGTAAAAACTCCCCTAGCAAGGCAGGAACCTAGGAAGAAACCTAGAGAGGAACCAGGCTCTGAGGGGTGGCCAGTCCTCTTCTGGCTGTGCTGGGTAGACCAGAGGAACCAGGCTCTGAGGGGTGGCCAGTCCTCTACTGGCTGTAATGGGTAGACCAGAGGAACCACCCCTCAGAGCCTGGTTCCTCTGGTCTACCCAGTAGACCAGAGGAACCAGGCCAGTCCTCTACTGGCTGTGCTGGGTAGACCAGAGGAACCAGGCTCTGAGGGGTGGCCAGTCCTCTTCTGGCTGTGCTGGGTAGACCAGAGGAACCAGGCTCTGAGGGGTGGCCAGTCCTCTACTGGCTGTAATGGGTAGACCAGAGGAATCAGGCTCTGAGGGGTGGCCAGTCCTCTTCTGGCTGTGCTGGGTAGACCAGAGGAACCAGGCTCCGAGGGGTGGCCAGTCCTCTACTGGCTGTACTGGGTAGACCAGAGGAACCAGGCTCTGAGGGGTGGCCAGTCCTCTACTGGCTGTACTGGGTAGACCAGAGGAACCAGGCTCTGAGGGGTGGCCAGTCCTGTTCTGGCTGTACTGGGTAGACCAGAGGAACCAGGCTCTGAGGGGTGGCCAGTCCTCTACTGGCTGTACTGGGTAGACCAGAGGAACCAGGCTCTGAGGGGTGGCCAGTCCTCTACTGGCTGTACTGGGTAGACCAGAGGAACCAGGCTCTGAGGGGTGGCCAGTCCTGTTCTGGCTGTACTGGGTAGACCAGAGGAACCAGGCTCTGAGGGGTGGCCAGTCCTCTACTGGCTGTACTGGGTAGACCAGAGGAACCAGGCTCTGAGGGGTGGCCAGTCCTCTACTGGCTGTACTGGGTAGACCAGAGGAACCAGGCTCTGAGGGTGGCCAGTCCTGTTCTGGCTGTACTGGGTAGACCACAGGAACCAGGCTCTGAGGGGTGGCCAGTCCTCTACTGGCTGTACTGGGTAGACCAGAGGAACCAGGCTCTGAGGGTGGCCAGTCCTCTACTGGCTGTACTGGGTAGACCAGAGGAACCAGGCTCTGAGGGGTGGCCAGTCCTGTTCTGGCTGTACTGGGTAGACCAGAGGAACCAGGCTCTGAGGGGTGGCCAGTCCTCTACTGGTTGTACTGGGTAGACCAGAGGAACCAGGCTCTGAGGGCTGGCCAGTCCTCTACTGGCTGTACTCGGTAGACCAGAGGAACCAGGCTCTGAGGGGTGGCCAGTCCTGTTCTGGCTGTACTGGGTAGACCAGAGGAACCAGGCTCTGAGGGGTGGCCAGTCCTGTTCTGGCTGTGCTGGAAACACTGCTCAGTTCTCAGGATCAGAAGGGATGTTTCTGTGTTCAGCTACATCTACATGACAACTAGAATAGAGGACTACAGGATATTACATTTGATCTAAACTTCTCCAAAAACAGAACAAAATCAACACTGCATGTATGAGTGCAACTGTCAGTGGTGTCCAGCAACAGTCAGTTCCTGTGTATGTGTGCACCTGTGAACAGTGTCCCCCTGTCAGTTCCTGTGTATGTGTGTACCTGTGAATAGTGTCCCCCTGTCAGTTCCTGTGTATGTGTGTACCTGTGAATAGTGTCCCCCTGTCAGTTTGCTCCTTTGTGTGTACCTGTGAATAGTGTCCCCCTGTCAGTTCCTGTGTATGTGTGCACCTGTGAACAGTGTCCCCTGTCAGTTCCTGTGTATGTGTGTACCTATGAATAGTGTCAGTTCCTGTGTATGTGTGTACCTGTGAATAGTGTCCCCCTGTCAGTTCCTGTGTATGTGTGCACCTGTGAACAGTGTCCCCCTGTCAGTTCCTGTGTATGTGTGTACCTGTGAATAGTGTCCCCCTGTCAGTTCCTGTGTATGTGTGTACCTGTGAATAGTGTCCCCCTGTCAGTTTGCTCCTTTGTGTGTACCTGTGAATAGTGTCCTCCAGTCTCTTCCCCTGCTCTTCGTCTTTCTCCAGCTGTTGTCTTCGTCCATCGTCTTCGTCGTTAGTTCCAGGGGTCGTGTCTTGTAGGAGCCAGCGCTCTCTCATGGCTTTAGACTAAAGGTGAGAGACAAGAGGGAGAATATATTAAAAACAAATAACATAATAATAATAACAAACATTTCTCATGGTTTAAGACTGGACACAAGAGACAGGTGAGGAGAATCATTCAGAGGATCCATCCAACCAAACTGTGTCATAAAGGCTCAAATACCCCATCTAGTAGGTCCACTAAAGATCTAACCAATTAGAGTTGGCCTCCAGGGTCGGGGGTTGAGAGACTTGGGAGAGAGGAGAGGAGGGGAGAATGGGGAGGGGGGTTGAGAGAAGGGGAGAATGGGGAGGGGGGTTGAGAGACTTGGGAGAGGGGAGAGAAGGGGAGAATGGGGAGGGGAGTTGAGAGACTTGAGAGAGAGGAGAGAAGGGGAGAATGGGGAGGGGGGTTGAGAGAGAGGAGAGAAGGGGAGAATGGGGAGGGGAGTTGAGAGACTTGGGAGAGAGGAGAGAAGGGGAGAATGGGGAGGGGAGTTGAGAGACTTGGGAGAGAGGAGAGAAGGGGAGAATGGGGAGGGGGGTTGAGAGAGAGGAGAGAAGGGGAGAATGGGGAGGGGAGTTGAGAGACTTGAGAGAGAGGAGAGAAGGGGAGAATGGGGAGGGGGGTTGAGAGAGAGGAGAGAAGGGGAGAATGGGGAGGGGAGTTGAGAGACTTGGGAGAGAGGAGAGAAGGGAGAATGGGGAGGGGAGTTGAGAGACTTGGGAGAGAGGAGAGAAGGGGAGAATGGGGAGGGGAGTTGAGAGACTTGGGAGAGAGGAGAGAAGGGGAGAATGGGGAGGGGAGGGGAGTTGAGAGACTTGGGAGAATGGGGAGGGGAGTTGAGAGAAGGGGAGAATGGGGAGGGGAGTTGAGAGACTTGGGAGAGAGGAGAGAAGGGGAGAATGGGGAGGGGAGTTGAGAGACTTGGGAGAGAGGAGAGAAGGGGAGAATGGGGAGGGGAGGGGAGTTGAGAGACTTGGGAGAGAGGAGAGAAGGGGAGAATGGGGAGGGGAGGGGAGTTGAGAGACTTGAGAGAGAGGAGAGAAGGGGAGAATGGGGAGGGGGGTTGAGAGACTTGGGAGAGAGGAGAGAAGGGGAGAATGGGGAGGGGAGGGGAGTTGAGAGACTTGAGAGAGAGGAGAGAAGGGGAGAATGGGGAGGGGAGTTGAGAGAAGGGGAGAATGGGGAGGGGAGGGGGGTTGAGAGACTTGAGAGAGAGGAGAGAAGGGGAGAATGAGGAGGGGAGTTGAGAGAAGGGGAGAATGGGGAGGGGAGTTGAGAGACTTGGGAGAGAGGAGAGAAGGGGAGAATGGGGAGAGGAGTTGAGAGAGAGGAGAGAAGGGGAGAATGGGGAGGGGGGTTGAGAGACTTGGGAGAGAGGAGAGAAGTGGAGAATGGGGAGAGGAGTTGAGAGAGAATGGGGAGGGGAGAAGAAGGGGAGAATGGGGAGGGGAGTTGAGAGACTTGGGAGAGAGGAGAGAAGGGGAGAATGGGGAGAGGAGTTGAGAGAGAGGAGAGAAGGGGAGAATGGGGAGGGGGGTTGAGAGACTTGGGAGAGAGGAGAGAAGGGGAGAATGGGGAGGGGGGTTGAGAGAGAGGAGAGAAGGGGAGAATGGGGAGGGGGGTTGAGAGAAGGGGAGAATGGGGAGGGGGTTGAGAGACTTGGGAGAGAGGGGAGAAGGGGAGAATGGGGAGGGGAGTTGAGCGAAGGGGAGAGGAGTTGAGAGAGAGGAGAGAAGTGGAGAATGGGGAGTGGGGTTGAGAGACTTGGGAGAGAAGGGAGAATGGGGAGAGGAGTTGAGAGACTTGGGAGAGAGGAGAGAAGGGGAGAATGGGGAGGGGGGTTGAGAGACTTGGGAGAGAGGAGGGAATAGGGGAGAATGGGGAGAGGAGTTGAGAGACTTGGGAGAGAGGAGAGAAGGGGAGAATGGGGAGGGGAGTTGAGAGACTTGGGAGAGAGGAGAGAAGGGGAGAATGGGGAGGGGAGTTGAGAGAGAGGAGAGAAGGGGAGAATGGGGAGACAGACAAACAGACAGACAGACAGACAGACAGACAGACAGACAGACAGACAGACAGACAGACAGACAGACAGACAGACAGACAGACTCTACAGATTGAGAGGAAAGGGTTACCAGTGTATTCACCATGGACACACAGAGACACGCGGAGACACACAGAGAGACACAGAGACACACAGAGAGACACACAGAGACACACAGAGAGACACAGAGAGACACAGAAACACACAGAGACACACAGAGACACACAGAGACACACAGAGATACACAGAGACACACAGAGAGACACAGAGACACAGAAACACACAGAGACACACAGAGACATGCGGAGACACACAGAGACACACAGAGACACACAGAGACACAGAAACACACAGAGACACACAGAGACACAGAAACACACAGAGACACACAGAGACACAGAAACACACAGAGACACACAGAGACACAGAAACACACAGAGACACACAGAGAGACACACAGAGACACACAGAGACACACAGAGACACACAGAGAGACACACAGAGAGACACACAGAGACACACAGAGACACACAGAGAGACACACAGAGAGACACACAGAGACACACAGAGAGACACACAGAGACACACAGAGTACAACCCTAAATCCGTAAACATGGGCACCCTCATAGACATTATCCTGACCAACTTGCTCTCCAAATACACCTCCACTGTTTTCAATTAGGATCTCAGCGATCACTGCCTCATTGCCTGTATCTGCTATGGGCCCGCAGTCAAACGACCACCCCTCATCACTGTCAAACGCTCCCTAAAACACTTCTGCGAGCAGGCCTTTCTAATCGACCTGGACCGAGTATCCTGGAAGGATATTGATCTCATCCCGTAGTAGAGGATGCCTGGTCATTCTTTAAAAGTAATTTCGTCACCATCCTAGATAAGCATGCTCCGTTCAAAAAATGCAGAACCAAGAACAGATATAGCCCTTGATTCACTCCAGACCTAACTGCCCTCAACCAGCACAAAAACATCCTGTGGCGTTCTGCAATAGCATCGAAAAGTCCCCGCAATATGCAACTGTTCAGGGAAGTCAGGAACCAATACACAGTCAGTTTCTAAAAGCGAGCCTTTGCTTTCCTAACAGAAATCATCATCTCTAACTCCAAAAAGGTCTGGGACACTAAAGTCCATGGAGAATAAGAGCACCTCCTCCCAGCTGCCCACTGCACTGAGGCTAGGAAACACTGTCACCACCGATAAATCCACGATAATCAAGAATTTCAATAAGCATTTCTCTACGGCTGGCCATGCTTTCCTCCTGGCTACCCCAACCCCGGTCAACAGCTCTGCACACCCCACAGCTACTTGCCCAAGACTCCCCAGCTTCTCCTTCACCCAAATCCAGATAGCAGATGTTCTGAAAGAGCTGCAAAACCTGGACCAGTACAGATCAGCTGGGCTAGACAATCTGGACCCTCTTTTTCTAAAAATATCCGCCGCCATTGTTGCAAACCCTATTACCAGCCTGTTCAACCTTTCTTTCGTATCGTCTGAGATCCCCAAGGATTGGAAAGCTGCCGCAGTCATCCCCCTCTTCAAAGGGGGAGACACCGTGGACCCAAACTGTTACAGACCTATATCCATCCTGCCCTGCGTATCTAAGGTCTTCGAAAGCCAAGTCAACAAACAGGTCACTGACCATCTCGAATCCCACCGTACCTTCTCCGCTGTTGTCCGGACCTCTGGCAATTATAGGTCAATGAGATGTGAAACATCAATATACATGCTAAGAGAAGTAATTTCTCTTATGGGGGTTCCACAGGGTTCAATTCTCGGCCGACTCTTTTCTCTGTATATATAAATGATGTCGCTCTTGCTGCGGGCCATTCCCTGATCCACCTCTACGCAGACGACACCATTCTGTATACTTCAGCCCTTCCTTGGACACTATCTAATCTCCAAATGAGCTTCGATGCCAAACAACACTCCTTCCGTGGCCTCCAACTGCTCTTAAACGCTAGTAAAACCAAATTCATGCTTTTCAACTGTTCGCTGCCTGCACCCGCCCACCCGACTAGCATCACCACCCTGGACGGTTATGACCTAGAATATGTGGACAACTATAAATACCGAGATGTCTGGCTAGACTGTAAACTCTCCTTCCAGAATCATATCAAACATCTCCAATAACAAAATCAAATCTAGAGTCGGCTTTCTAACAAAGCCTCCTTCACTCACGCCGCAAAACTTACCCTAGTACAACTGACTATCCTACCGATCCTCGACTTCGGCGATGTCATCTACAAAATAGCTTCCAATACTCTACTCAGAAAACTGGATGCAGTCTTATCACAGTGCCATCCGTTTTGTCACCAAAGCCCCTTATACCACCCACCACTGCGACCTGAATGCTCTAGTTGGCTGGCCCTCGCTACATATTCGTCACCAGACCCACTGGCTACAGGTCATCTATAAGTCTATGCTAGGTAAAGCTCTGCCTTATCACAGCTCACTGGTCACCATAGCAACACCCACCCGTAGTAGGCGCTCCAGCAGGTATATCTCACTGGTCACCATAGCAACACCCACCCGTAGTAGGCGCTCCAGCAGGTATATCTCACTGGTCACCATAGCAACACCCACCCGTAGTAGGCGTTCCAGCAGGTATATCTCACTGGTCATCCCCAAAGCCAACACCTCATTTGGTCGCCTTTCCTTCCAGTTCTCTGCTGCCAGTGACTGGAACGAATTGCAAAAATCGCTGGAGTTGGAGACCTTTTTTCCCCTCACCATCTTTAAACATCAACTATTTGAGCAGCTAACTGATCGCTGCAGCTGTACACAGTCCATCTGTAAATAGCCCTCCCAATCTACCTACCTCATCCCCATACTGTTTTTATTTTATTTACTTTTCTGCTCTTTTGCACACCAGTATCTCTACTTGAACATCATCATCTGCTCATTTATCACTCCAGTGTTAAACTGCTAAATTGTAACTATTCGCTCCTATGGCCTATTTATTGCCTACCTCCTCATGCCTTTTCTACACACTGTATATAGACTTTCTTTTTTCTACTGTTTCACTGACTTGTTTATTGTGTTACTCCATGTGTAACTCTGAGTTGTTGTTTGTGTCGAACTGCTTTGCTTTATCTTGGCCAGGTCGCAGTTGTAAATGAGAACTCACCTGGCCTACCTGCTTAACCTCTTCAACCTATGGGGGCGCTATGTCATTATTGGTTACCTGCTTAACCTCTTCAACCTATGGGGGCGCTATGTCATTATTGGTTACCTGGTTAACCTCTTCAACCTATGGGGGCGCTATGTCATTATTGGTTACCTGGTTAACCTCTTCAACCTATGGGGGCGCTATGTAATTATTGGTTACCTGGTTAACCTCTTCAACCTATGGGGGCGCTATGTCATTATTGGTTACCTGGTTAACCTCTTCAACCTATGGGGGCGCTATGTCATTATTGGTTACCTGGTTAACCTCTTCAACCTATGGGGGCGCTATGTCATTATTGGTTACCTGGTTAACCTCTTCAACCTATGGGGGCGCTATGTCATTATTGGTTACCTGGTTAACCTCTTCAACCTATGGGGGCGCTATGTCATTATTGGTTACCTGGTTAACCTCTTAAACCTATGGGGGCGCTATGTCATTATTGGTTACCTGGTTAACCTCTTCAACCTATGGGGGCGCTATGTCATTATTGGTTACCTGCTTAACCTTTTCAACCTATGGGGGCGCTATGTCATTATTGGTTACCTGGTTAACCTCTTCAACCTATGGGGGCGCTATGTCATTATTGGTTACCTGGTTAACCTCTTCAACCTATGGGGGCGCTATGTCATTATTGGTTACCTGGTTAACCTCTTCAACCTATGGGGGCGCTATGTCATTATTGGTTACCTGGTTAAATAAAGGTGGGGACAACAACGACAACAACCTCTGTGACCATCAGTGAGATTAGAGGGGGGGAGGGGGGACATTATGAGCCCAGATTGACTGATTGCCCCCATCACATATTAATGTGTTTGCATTGTTGACTGTTTGGCATCAACCTGCTTTCTGGTCTACAGATGGAGACAAATGGATCAAATCACTCACTTAATTAATTAATTACGTAAACTCATTGCAGTCCAAATAAGAGCGAGGTTGAGAGGAGCTGGTTCATCCCCGGAGAAACTCTTCTTTAAGTAGATCTCTCTGTGTTTATTCTGTCTCACAGAGCTGATGTTGTTATAGTCGAGGGTTTATCACACTGTCTCTACATCGCAGAGGGTTTGTCAACAGACAAACATTTTCTCTGGAGAACAGAGGGAACATAGACTCTCTTCAAGTGCAGCTGAATTTGATTATGAGAAGTAATTGCCATTAAATGTTGGACACTTTTGCAAAAGGGTAATTTACGATTTCCTGCACGGCAACCAACCGCTGGGCATCTGATAAAACCAGATCAGTCCCAGATCTGATAAAACCAGATCAGAAAGTACCGAAGTATAGACACTAGTAAATAGGGAACCATTTGGGACTCATACACAGTCAGCTCTAAATGTGTGTAGTGTTAAAAGGACTGGAATGAAAGAAACTCCTCTGGATTCTGACTGCCTCTCTATCTGTAGGAAATCTGTGTTCTGACTGCCTCTCTATCTGTAGGAAATCTGTGTTCTGACTGCCTCTATCTGTAGGAAATCTGTGTTCTGACTGCCTCTCTATCTGTAGGAAATCTGTGTTCTGACTGCCTCTCTATCTGTAGGAAATCTGTGTTCTGACTGCCTCTATCTGTAGGAAATCTGTGTTCTGACTGCCTCTCTATCTGTAGGAAATCTGTGTTCTGACTGGCTCTCTAATTGTGGGAAATCTGTGTTCTGACTGCCTCTCTATCTGTAGGAAATCTGTGTTCTGACTGCCTCTCTATCTGTGGGAAATCTGTGTTCTGACTGCCTCTATCTGTGGGAAATCTGTGTTCTGACTGCCTCCCTATCTGTAGGAAATCTGTGTTCTGACTGCCTCTCTATCTGTGGGAAATCTGTGTTCTGACTGCCTCTATCTGTGGGAAATCTGTGTTCTGACTGCCTCTCTATCTGTGGGAAATCTGTGTTCTGACTGCCTCTCTATCTGTAGGAAATCTGTGTTCTGACTGGCTCTCTAATTGTGGGAAATCTGTGTTCTGACTGCCTCTCTATCTGTAGGAAATCTGTGTTCTGACTGCCTCTCTATCTGTGGGAAATCTGTGTTCTGACTGCCTCTATCTGTGGGAAATCTGTGTTCTGACTGCCTCTCTATCTGTAGGAAATCTGTGTTCTGACTGCCTCTCTATCTGTGGGAAATCTGTGTTCTGACTGCCTCTATCTGTGGGAAATCTGTGTTCTGACTGCCTCTCTATCTGTGGGAAATTTGTGTTCTGACTGGCTCTCTATCTGTGGGAAATCTGTGTTCTGACTGGCTCTCTATCTGTAGGAAATCTGTGTTCTGACTGCCTCTCTATCTGTGGGAAATCTGTGTTCTGACTGGCTCTCTATCTGTGGGAAATCTGTGTTCTGACTGCCTCTCTATCTGTGGGAAATCTGTGTTCTGACTGGCTCTCTATCTGTGGGAAATCTGTGTTCTGACTGCCTCTCTATCTGTGGGAAATCTGTGTTCTGACTGGCTCTCTATCTGTGGGAAATCTGTGTTCTGACTGGCTCTCTATCTGTGGGAAATCTGTGTTCTGACTGCCTCTCTATCTGTTGGAAATCTGTGTTCTGACTGCCTCTCTATCTGTGGGAAATCTGTGTTCTGACTGCCGCCATCTGTAGGAAATCTGTGTTCTGACTGCCTCTATCTGTAGGAAATCTGTGTTCTGACTGCCTCTCTATCTGTGGGAAATCTGTGTTCTGACTGCCTCTCTATCTGTAGGAAATCTGTGTTCTGACTGCCTCTCTATCTGTGGGAAATCTGTGTTCTGACTGCCTCTATCTGTGGGAAATCTGTGTTCTGACTGCCTCTCTATCTGTGGGAAATCTGTGTTCTGACTGGCTCTCTATCTGTGGGAAATCTGTGTTCTGACTGGCTCTCTATCTGTGGGAAATCTGTGTTCTGACTGGCTCTCTATCTGTAGGAAATCTGTGTTCTGACTGCCTCTCTATCTGTGGGAAATCTGTGTTCTGACTGCCTCTCTATCTGTAGGAAATCTGTGTTCTGACTGCCTCTATCTGTAGGAAATCTGTGTTCTGACTGCCTCTCTATCTGTAGGAAATCTGTGTTCTGACTGCCTCTCTATCTGTAGGAAATCTGTGTTCTGACTGCCTCTATCTGTAGGAAATCTGTGTTCTGACTGCCTCTCTATCTGTAGGAAATCTGTGTTCTGACTGCCTCTCTATCTGTGGGAAATCTGTGTTCTGACTGCCTCTCTATCTGTAGGAAATCTGTGTTCTGACTGCCTCTCTATCTGTGGGAAATCTGTGTTCTGACTGGCTCTCTATCTGTGGGAAATCTGTGTTCTGACTGGCTCTCTATCTGTGGGAAATCTGTGTTCTGACTGGCTCTCTATCTGTGGGAAATCTGTGTTCTGACTGGCTCTCTATCTTTGTAGGAAATCTGTGTTCTGACTGCCTCTCTATCTGTGGGAAATCTGTGTTCTGACTGGCTCTCTATCTGTGGGAAATCTGTGTTCTGACTGGCTCTCTATCTGTAGGAAATCTGTGTTCTGACTGCCTCTCTATCTGTGGGAAATCTGTGTTCTGACTGGCTCTCTATCTGTGGGAAATCTGTGTTCTGACTGGCTCTCTATCTGTAGGAAATCTGTGTTCTGACTGCCTCTCTATCTGTGGGAAATCTGTGTTCTGACTGCCTCTCTATCTGTAGGAAATCTGTGTTCTGACTGCCTCTCTATCTGTAGGAAATCTGTGTTCTGACTGCCTCTCTATCTGTAGGAAATCTGTGTTCTGACTGCCTCTATCTGTGGGGAAATCTGTGTTCTGACTGCCTCTCTATCTGTGGGAAATCTGTGTTCTGACTGCCTCTCTATCTGTAGGAAATCTGTGTTCTGACTGCCTCTCTATCTGTAGGAAATCTGTGTTCTGACTGCCTCTCTATCTGTAGGAAATCTGTGTTCTGACTGCCTCTATCTGTGGGGAAATCTGTGTTCTGACTGCCTCTCTATCTGTGGGAAATCTGTGTTCTGACTGCCTCTGTCACGAGTCCGACCGAGGGTGTTTCCCCTTCCCGGGCGGTTGGCGCTCGGCGGTCGTCGTCACCGGCCTATTAGCTGCCACTGATTGTTTTTCCTCTCCCTCCTTGTATGTTTAGTGGTAGCACCTGTTCATGGTTAAATCAGTTAATTAGTTTGTCTTTATTAGACAGCCGGCCCGCCTGGTTGTTGTGCGGGATTATTTCAGTGTAACCTTCGGCTCTGTTGTAGAGGTACGTGTTAGTGCCTGGTCGTTACTTTTTCCGTTGTACATTTCTCATTCCCTGTGTTTGGGGCCGTTACTATTGTAAGGACACTCGCCTGTTCTAGTGTAGCAGGAAGCCCTGTCTGTAAGGACACTCGCCTGTTCTAGTGTAGCAGGAAGCCCTGTCTGTAAGGACACCTCGCCTGTTCTAGTGTAGCAGGAAGCCCTGTCTGTAAGGACACTCGCCTGTTCTAGTGTAGCGCCCTGTCTGTAAGGACACTCGCCTGTTCTAGTGTAGCAGGAAGCCCTGTCTGTAAGGACACTCGCCTGTTCTAGTGTAGCAGGAAGCCCTGTCTGTAAGGACACTCGCCTGTTCTAGTGTAGCAGGAAGCCCTGTCTGTAAGGACACTCGCCTGTTCTAGTGTAGCAGGAAGCCCTGTCTGTAAGGACACTCAGGAAGCCTGTTCTAAGGACAGTGTAGCAGGAAGCCCTGTCTGTAAGGACACTCGCCTGTTCTAGTGTAGCAGGAAGCCCTGTCTGTAAGGACACTCACCTGTTCTAGTGACAGGAAGCCCTGTCTGTAAGGACACTCACCTGTTCTAGTGTAGCAGGAAGCCCTGTCTGTAAGGACACTCACCTGTTCTAGTGTAGCAGGAAGCCCTGTCTGACACTCACCTGTTCTAGTGTAGCAGGACAGGACACTCACCTGTTCGCCTGTTCTAGTGTAGCAGGAAGCCCTGTCTGGACACTCACCTGTTCTAGGACACTCGACCACTCACCTGTTCTAGTGTAGCAGGGAAGCCCTGTCTGTAAGGACACTCACCTGTTCTAGTGTAGCAGGAAGCCCTGTCTGTAAGGACACTCACCTGTTCTAGTGTAGCAGGAAGCCCTGTCTGTAAGGACACTCACCTGTTCTAGTGTAGCAGGAAGCCCTGTCTGTAAGGACACTCACCTGTTCTAGTGTAGCAGGAAGCCCTGTCTGACACTCACCTGTTCTAGTGTAGCAGGAAGTGACAGCCCTGTCTAAGGACACTCACCTGTTCTAGTGTAGCAGGAAGCCCTGTCTGTAAGGACACTCACCTGTTCTAGTGTAGCAGGAAGCCCTGTCTGTAAGGACACTCACCTGTTCTAGTGTAGCAGGAAGCCCTGTCTGTAAGGACACTCACCTGTTCTAGTGTAGCAGGAAGCCCTGTCTGTAAGGACACTCACCTGTTCTAGTGTAGCAGGAAGCCCTGCTTAGGAAGCCCTGTCTGTAAGGACACTCACCTGTTCTAGTGTAGCAGGAAGCCTGTCTAGACACTCACCTGTAGCAGGAAGCCCTGTCTGTAAGGACACTCACCTGTTCTAGTGTAGCAGGAAGCCCTGTCTGTAAGGACACTCACCTGTTCTAGTGTAGCAGGAAGCCCTGTCTGTAAGGACACTCACCTGTTCTAGTGTAGCAGGAAGCCCTGTCTGTAAGGACACCCACCTGTTCTAGTGTAGCAGGAAGCCCTGTCTGTAAGGACACACCTGTTCTAGTGTAGCAGGAAGCCCTGTCTGTAAGGACACCCACCTGTTCTAGTGTAGCAGGAAGCCCTGTCTGTAAGGACACCCACCTGTTCTAGTGTAGCAGGAAGCCCTGTCTGTAAGGACACTCACCTGTTCTAGTGTAGCAGGAAGCCCTGTCTGTAAGGACACTCACCTGTTCTAGGACAGGAAGCCCTGTCTGTAAGGACACTCACCTGTTCTAGTGTAGCAGGAAGCCCTGTCTGTAAGGACACTCACCTGTTCTAGTGTAGCAGGAAGCCCTGTCTGTAAGGACACACTCAGCCCCCTGTCTGTAAGGACACTCACCTGTTCTAGTGTAGCAGGAAGCCCTGTCTGTAAGGACACTCACCTGTTCTAGTGTAGCAGGAAGTGACACTCACCTGTTCTAGTGTAGCTGTCTGTAAGGACACTCACCTGTTCTAGTGTAGCAGGAAGCCCTGTCTGTAAGGACACTCACCTGTTCTGTTCTGTAAGGTCACCTGTTCAGTGTAGCAGGAAGCCCTGTCTGTAAGGACACTCACCTGTTCTAGTGTAGCAGGAAGCCCTGTCTGTAAGGACACTCACCTGTTCTAGTGTAGCAGGAAGCCCTGTCTGTAAGGACACTCACCTGTTCTAGTGTAGCAGGAAGCCCTGTCTGTAAGGACACTCACCTGTTCTAGTGTAGCAGGAAGCCCTGTCTGTAGGGACACTCACCTGTTCTAGTGTAGCAGGAAGCCCTGTCTGTAAGGACACTCACCTGTTCTAGTGTAGCAGGGAAGCCCTGTCTGTAAGGACACTCACCTGTTCTAGTGTAGCAGGAAGCCCTGTCTGTAAGGACACTCACCTGTTCTAGTGTAGCAGGAAGCCCTGTCTGTAAGGACACTCACCTGTTCTAGTGTAGCAGGAAGCCCTGTCTGTAAGGACACTCACCTGTTCTAGTGTAGCAGGAAGCCCTGTCTGTAAGGACACTCACCTGTTCTAGTGTAGCAGGAAGCCCTGTCTGTAAGGACACTCACCTGTTCTAGTGTAGCAGGAAGCCCTGTCTGTAAGGACACTCACCTGTTCTAGTGTAGCAGGAAGTCTGTAAGGCCCTGTTCTAGTGTAGCAGGACACTCACCTGTTCTAGTGTAGCAGGAAGCCCTGTCTGTAAGGACACTCACCTGTTCTAGTGTAGCAGGGAAGCCCTGTCTGTAAGGACACTCACCTGTTCTAGTGTAGCAGGAAGCCCTGTCTGCAGGACTCACCTGTTCTAGTGTAGCAGGAAGCCCTGTCTTCTACCTGTGTAGCAGGAAGCCCTGTCTGTAAGGACACTCACCTGTTCTAGTGTAGCAGGAAGCCCTGTCTGTAAGGACACTCACCTGTTCAGAAGCCCTGTCTGTAAGGACACTCACCTGTTCTAGTGTAGCAGGAAGCCCTGTCTGTAAGGACACTCACCTGTTCTAGTGTAGCAGGAAGCCCTGTCTGTAAGACACTCACCTGTTCTAGTGTAGCAGGAAGCCCTGTCTGTAAGGACACTCACCTGTTCTAGTGTAGCAGGAAGCCCTGTCTGTAAGGACACACCTGTTCTAGTGTAGCAGGAAGCCCTGTCTGTAAGGACACTCACCTGTTCTAGTGTAGCAGGAAGCCCTGTCTGTAAGGACACTCACCTGTTCTAGTGTAGCAGGAAGCCCTGTCTGTAAGGACACACCTGTTCTAGTGTAGCAGGAAGCCCTGTCTGTGGGACACCCACCTGTTCTAGTGTAGCAGGAAGCCCTGTCTGTAAGGGACACTCACCTGTTCTAGTGTAGCAGGAAGCCCCTGTCTGTAAGGACACTCACCTGTTCTAGTGTAGCAGGAAGCCCTGTCTGCAAGGACACTCACCTGTTCTAGTGTAGCAGGAAGCCCTGTGTAATAGGACACCCTGTAAGGACCTGTTCTAGTGTAGCAGGAAGCCCTGTCTGTACAGGACACTGACACACCTGTTCTAGTGTAGCAGGAAGCCCTGTCTGTAAGGACACTCACCTGTTCTAGTGTAGCCCTGTCTGTAAGGACACTCACCTGTTCTAGTGTAGCAGGAAGCCCTGTCTGTAAGGACACTCACCTGTTCTAGTGGTAGCAGGAAGCCCTGTCTGTAAGGACACCCACCTGTTCTGAGTGTAGCAGGAAGCCCTGTCTGTAAGGACACTCACCTGTTCTAGTGTAGCAGGAAGCCCTGTTCTGTAAGGAAGCCCTGTCACTCACCTGTTCTAGTGTAGCAGGAAGCCCTGTCTGTAAGGACACCCACCTGTTCTAGTGCTTGGGAAGCCCTGTCTGTAAGGACACACCTGTTCTAGTGTAGCAGGAAGCCCTGTCTGTAAGGACACTCACCTGTTCTAGTGTAGCAGGAAGCCCTGTCTGTAAGGACACTCACCTGTTCTAGTGTAGCAGGAAGCCCTGTCTGTAAGGACACTCACCTGTTCTAGTGTAGCAGGAAGCCCTGTCTGTAAGGACATCACCTGTTCTAGTGTAGCAGGAAGCCCTGTCTGTAAGGACACTCACCTGTTCTAGTGTAGCAGGAAGCCCTGTCTGTAAGGACACTCACCTGTTCTAGTGTAGCAGGGAAGCCCTGTCTGTAAGGACACTCACCTGTTCTAGTGTAGCAGGAAGCCCTGTCTGTAAGGACACTCACCTGTTCTAGTGTAGCAGGAAGCCCTGTCTGTAAGGACACTCACCTGTTCTAGTGTAGCAGGAAGCCCTGTCTGTAAGGACACACCTGTTCTAGGACACTCACCTGTTCTAGTGTAGCAGGAAGCCCTGTCTGTAAGGACACTCACCTGTTCTAGTGTA
>NW_026283722.1:0-3126 GCF_023373465.1 Oncorhynchus keta
GTCTGCCCTGAGATTACAGCCTAGACCGACTCAGTGGCCTTGTGGTTAGTGTGTCTGCCCTGAGATTACAGCCTAGACCGACTCCAGTGGCCTTGTGGTTAGTGTGTCTGCCCTGAGATTACAGCCTAGACCGACTCGAGTGGCCTTGTGGTTAGTGTGTCTGCCCTGAGATTACAGCCTAGACCGACTCAGTGGCCTTGTGGTTAGTGTGTCTGCCCTGAGATTACAGCCTAGACCGACTCAGTGGCCTTGTGGTTAGTGTGTCTGCCCTGAGATTACAGCCTAGACCGACTCAGTGGCCTTGTGGTTAGTGTGTCTGCCCTGAGATTACAGCCTAGACCGACTCAGTGGCCTTGTGGTTGAGTGTGTCTGCCCTGAGATTACAGCCTAGACCGACTCAGTGGCCTTGTGGTTAGTGTGTCTGCCCTGAGATTACAGCCTAGACCGACTCAGTGGCCTTGTGGTTATAGTGTGTCTGCCCTGAGATTACAGCCTAGACCGACTCAGTGGCCTTGTGGTTAGTGTGTCTGCCCTGAGATTACAGCCTAGACCGACTCGGTGGCCTTGTGGTTAGTGTGTCTGCCCTGAGATTACAGCCTAGACCGACTCAGTGGCCTTGTGGTTAGTGTGTCTGCCCTGAGATTACAGCCTAGACCGACTCAGTGGCCTTGTGGTTAGTGTGTCTGCCCTGAGATTACAGCCTAGACCGACTCAGTGGCCTTGTGGTTAGAGTGTCTGCCCTGAGATTACAGCCTAGACCGACTCAGTGGCCTTGTGGTTAGTGTGTCTGCCCTGAGATTACAGCCTAGACCGACTCCAGTGGCCTTGTGGTTAGTGTGTCTGCCCTGAGATTACAGCCTAGACCGACTCAGTGGCCTTGTGGTTAGTGTGTCTGCCCTGAGATTACAGCCTAGACCGACTCAGTGGCCTTGTGGTTAGTGTGTCTGCCCTGAGATTACAGCCTAGACCGACTCGGTGGCCTTGTGGTTAGTGTGTCTGCCCTGAGATTACAGCCTAGACCGACTCAGTGGCCTTGTGGTTAGTGTGTCTGCCCTGAGATTACAGCCTAGACCGACTCGGTGGCCTTGTGGTTAGTGTGTCTGCCCTGAGATTACAGCCTAGACCGACTCAGTGGCCTTGTGGTTAGTGTGTCTGCCCTGAGATTACAGCCTAGACCGACTCAGTGGCCTTGTGGTTAGTGTGTCTGCCCTGAGATTACAGCCTAGACCGACTCGGTGGCCTTGTGGTTAGTGTGTCTGCCCTGAGATTACAGCCTAGACCGACTCAGTGGCCTTGTGGTTAGTGTGTCTGCCCTGAGATTACAGCCTAGACCGACTCAGTGGCCTTGTGGTTAGTGTGTCTGCCCTGAGATTACAGCCTAGACCGACTCAGTGGCCTTGTGGTTAGTGTGTCTGCCCTGAGATTACAGCCTAGACCGACTCAGTGGCCTTGTGGTTAGTGTGTCTGCCCTGAGATTACAGCCTAGACCGACTCAGTGGCCTTGTGGTTAGTGTGTCTGCCCTGAGATTACAGCCTAGACCGACTCAGTGGCCTTGTGGTTAGTGTGTCTGCCCTGAGATTACAGCCTAGACCGACTCAGTGGCCTTGTGGTTAGTGTGTCTGCCCTGAGATTACAGCCTAGACCGACTCAGTGGCCTTGTGGTTAGTGTGTCTGCCCTGAGATTACAGCCTAGACCGACTCAGTGGCCTTGTGGTTAGTGTGTCTGCCCTGAGATTACAGCCTAGACCGACTCAGTGGCCTTGTGGTTAGTGTGTCTGCCCTGAGATTACAGCCTAGACCGACTCAGTGGCCTTGTGGTTAGTGTGTCTGCCCTGAGATTACAGCCTAGACCGACTCAGTGGCCTTGTGGTTAGTGTGTCTGCCCTGAGATTACAGCCTAGACCGACTCAGTGGCCTTGTGGTTAGTGTGTCTGCCCTGAGATTACAGCCTAGACCGACTCAGTGGCCTTGTGGTTAGTGTGTCTGCCCTGAGATTACAGCCTAGACCGACTCAGTGGCCTTGTGGTTAGTGTGTCTGCCCTGAGATTACAGCCTAGACCGACTCAGTGGCCTTGTGGTTAGTGTGTCTGCCCTGAGATTACAGCCTAGACCGACTCAGTGGCCTTGTGGTTAGTGTGTCTGCCCTGAGATTACAGCCTAGACCGACTCAGTGGCCTTGTGGTTAGTGTGTCTGCCCTGAGATTACAGCCTAGACCGACTCAGTGGCCTTGTGGTTAGTGTGTCTGCCCTGAGATTACAGCCTAGACCGACTCAGTGGCCTTGTGGTTAGTGTGTCTGCCCTGAGATTACAGCCTAGACCGACTCAGTGGCCTTGTGGTTAGAGTGTCTGCCCTGAGATTACAGCCTAGACCGACTCAGTGGCCTTGTGGTTAGTGTGTCTGCCCTGAGATTACAGCCTAGACCGACTCAGTGGCCTTGTGGTTAGTGTGTCTGCCCTGAGATTACAGCCTAGACCGACTCAGTGGCCTTGTGGTTAGTGTGTCTGCCCTGAGATTACAGCCTAGACCGACTCAGTGGCCTTGTGGTTAGTGTGTCTGCCCTGAGATTACAGCCTAGACCGACTCAGTGGCCTTGTGGTTAGTGTGTCTGCCCTGAGATTACAGCCTAGACCGACTCAGTGGCCTTGTGGTTAGTGTGTCTGCCCTGAGATTACAGCCTAGACCGACTCAGTGGCCTTGTGGTTAGAGTGTCTGCCCTGAGATTACAGCCTAGACCGACTCAGTGGCCTTGTGGTTAGTGTGTCTGCCCTGAGATTACAGCCTAGACCGACTCGGTGGCCTTGTGGTTAGTGTGTCTGCCCTGAGATTACAGCCTAGACCGACTCAGTGGCCTTGTGGTTAGTGTGTCTGCCCTGAGATTACAGCCTAGACCGACTCAGTGGCCTTGTGGTTAGTGTGTCTGCCCTGAGATTACAGCCTAGACCGACTCAGTGGCCTTGTGGTTAGTGTGTCTGCCCTGAGATTACAGCCTAGACCGACTCGGTGGCCTTGTGGTTAGTGTGTCTGCCCTGAGATTACAGCCTAGACCGACTCAGTGGCCTTGTGGTTGAGTGTGTCTGCCCTGAGATTACAGCCTAGACCGACTCAGTGGCCTTGTGGTTGAGT
>NW_026283723.1:0-20000 GCF_023373465.1 Oncorhynchus keta
GGGGTAAGGTTAAGGTTAAGGGTAAGGGTAAGGTTAAGGGTAAGGTTAAGGTTAAGGTTAAGGTTAAGGTTAAGGTAAGGTTAAGGGTAAGGGTAAGGTTAGGGTAAGGTTAAGGGTAAGGGTAAGGGTAAGGGTAAGGTTAAGGGTAAGGGGTTAAGGGTAAGGTTAAGGGTAAGGGTAATGGTAAGGGTAAGGTTAAGGGTAAGGGTAAGGGTAAGGGTAAGGGTAAGGTTAAGAGTAATGGGTAAGGTTAAGGGTAAGGGTAAGGGTAAGGGCAAGGTTAAGGGTAAGGGTAAGGTTAAGGGTAAGGTTAAGGTTAAGTTAGTCTGTGCCTGTGTGAGTTGTTCGTACAGCTGTTAGTATTTCAACCAGTCAGTCAGGCTTACGTTTGGCAGGTCTGGTTTGGCTGATATAAGAGATGACTCCGTGTGCGTCCCAATTGGCACCCTCGCCTCCATATAGTCCCATTGGCCATTGCTAGACGTAGTGCACTTTGAAGGGAATAAGGTGCCGTTTGGAAGGCAGCTTGGATCCAATGAGGCGCTGTACCCGGGCATCTCCTTACGGAGTTTAAAAACACCCTGCTACTATCAGCACGCCATCTGCTGTCTACCTACCTAGGGAAGTGAGTGACACACGCACGCACGCATGCACACACACACACACACAGAGATACACTCACACACACACAGAGATACACACACACACACACACACACATACACACACACACACACACACACACACACACACACACACACACACACACACACACACACACACACACACACACACACACACACACACACACACACACACACACAGAGAGATACACACACACACACACACACACACACACACACACACACACACACACACACACACACACACACACACACACACACACACACACACACACACACACACACACACACACACACACACACACACACACACACACACACACACACACACACACACACACACACACACACACACACACACACACACACACACACACACAGAGAGATACACACACAGAGATACACACAGATACACACACGGAGAGAGATACACACACACACACACAGAGATACACACACAGAGAGAGATACAGAGATACACACACAGATATACACACACAGAGAGAGATACACTCACACACACGCAGACAGATACACACAGACCTACCTGGGGAGCAGGGGAGTAACTGACACAACAAACAACAGTGATGTTATTCACTAGCTGCAGCCACTCTCCTAAGGCCCTGGTGGTTTTAAGAGCCACACGCTTTTATCAGCATTATCATTCTTATACTTGTTTTATCACGTAAGGGAATATGTTGCGTAAACCAGCAAAACAAACAATAAACAAAACAATACACAAAACTAAACAAACAGTCTATTTGGCCGCAGCTCATATATATATTTTGGGGGGATGGCAGCTTGTTGGCTAACAGAGCAAATACAACCTGGTTGAAATGTTCTGGGAATGTTCTCACTCAGTTACAATAGATTACACTGGGGATATTTCCTGTTTCTTTCCTGTTTGGAGAACAGCTCTCAGATACTGTCTATAGTTACGTTTCCCGAAACTCTGCACTACTTTTATTAAGCCAATATTCTATAAGAAACGCTGGCACTCAGTACCGGCCCAATTCAAGCACTGATAATATCTAAAACAACAATATGTCTTTTTTTATATATTAGCTCTAAAGCAGAGGATGACTGTACGATATGTTGTTTATCAACTTTAAAGGGGCATTGATTCTTGGACTGTGTGGAAATGACTCATGTTCTCTTGCTGTTAATAGTTAAGGGATTTATCTTGGTTGATTTCCAACTCCATTAAGATCTCTGGTGATGATTATGAGCCCATTACACCAGTTGATTGAATGAGTAAGAGTCATTGAGTACTCTGTTGATTCATAGACTGTTCTGTTTTCTTATTCTGCTACATTTTCAGGTGTTCCTCCTCCACATTAAAATAAGCTGAACGCCCTCATCACCACAACAACATGGTTTCGTCTCCAATGGCACCTTATTCCCTTTAAAGTGCACTACTTTAGATCAAAGCACTATGGGTCTTGGTCTAAAGTAGTGCACTACTATTACATGGGCCTTGGTCTAAAGTAGTGCACTACTGTACTTTAGATCAAAGCACTATCGGTCTTGGTCTAAAGTAGTGCATTCAAGCACTATGGGCCTTGGTCTAAAGTAGTGCACTACTGTACTTTAGATCAAAGCACTATGGGGCCTTGGTCAAAGTAGTGCACTACTGTACTTTAGATCAAAGCACTATCGGTCTTGGTCTAAAGTAGTGCACTACTGTACTTTATAATAATAATATATAATAATAATATCATTTAAAGCTTTTAGACTTACAGTCTGCATACATTCTTGGGTGTCCCGGGAATCAACCCACTACCCTGGCGTTACAAGCGCCATGCTCTAAACTGTGCTACAGAAGGTAGATCAAAGCACTGGGCCTTGGTCTAAAGTAGTGCACTACTGTACTTTAGATCAAAGCACTATGGGTCTTGGTCTAAAGTAGTTTCTGGGTCTAAAGTAGTGCACTACTGTACTTTAGATCAAAGCACTATGGGCCTTGGTCTAAATGGCACCTGTATTCTATGGGCCTTGGTCTAAAGTAGTGCACTACTGTACTTTAGATCAAAGCACTATGGGCCTTGGTCTAAAGTAGTGCACTACTGTACTAGATCAAAGCACTATGGGCCTTGGTCTAAAGTAGTGCACTACTGTACTTTAGATCAAAGCACTATTCATAAAGTAGTGCACTACTGTACTTTAGATCAAAGCACTATCGGTCTTGTCCATAGATCAAAGCAATTACTTTAGATCAAAGCACTATGGGCCTTGGTCTAAAGTAGTGCACTACAGTGTATTCATAAAGTACTCAGACCCCTTGACTTTTTCCACATTTTGTAACGTTACAGCCGTATTCTCACAAATCTACACGCAATACCCCATAATCACAAAGCACAAACTGGTTCTCATACATTTTTGCAAATGTAAATAAAAAAAACCAGCTGAAATATCATATTTACATAAATATTCAGACCCTTTACTAGTTACTTTGTTGAAGCACCTTTGTCAGCGATTACAGCATCGAGTCTTCTTGGGTATGACGCTACAAGCTTGGCACACCTGTATTTGGGGTGTTTCTCTCATTGTTCTCTGCAGATCCTCTCAAGCTCTGTCAGGTTGGATGGGGAGTGTCGCTGCACAGCTATTCTCAGGTCTCTCCAGAGATGTTAGGACAAAGTTAGCTAATGTCTGGGAAGTGGCGCGAGGGAAGAGTTAGCTTGCCTTATTTATTTTTGAAGCAAGCAGCTAACACCAACTGGAATGAATAACAATTGTTTCTAGTAATTAGCTAGCTAGCTAGGTTAGCGAGCTAGGGGTGACAAGTTAGCTGTTAGCTAGTTGACTGGCTAGCGTTTGCGGGATAGCTTACTAACGCGTTACATAAACAGCTACACAGAGCACACAAGCACCAAAGACAGTACATTGTGCTATCTCCAAATAGTGCGCTAGCGCCAAGCCAGTCACTGACCTCTGGTAGTTCCTTTTGGTTGGCCTGGCGTTGCAAGTCTATCTCCCCACCAACGTTCAAACCAGGCCAACCAGAATGTTCTTGCCCGGTTATAGGATCGAAGAGCGTCGATAGTCCGTGGAAACTTCTTCATACGGTCGGGCCAGAACTATCCGCGGTTTAAAATACAAGCTCCGTGGGCACGAATGTTCTACCTGTGCCAAACCACCATTCACTTCCTTCTATCTAGCACAGTTAGCCTAGCATTTAGCTTCGTGTTGAAATGAGTGACGTGAATGCACACGTAAAGTGAAGACCGTCAATCATAGGGGGAAAACATCAGAGACTTCCTCTATTTGGATATGCTAATCGTATGCCGAGTTCCCGTACTAGTTGCAACTAGGAAATTGTATGACTTGCCTACTGGTTGACATCGACACTTGTATAAATAAAAGCAGTTAGAAAACATTTCAGAGTTTCCTAGTTCCGACTAGTATGTGAACGCGGCATTAGACTGGACACTGGACACGCAAACATTTCATAGTTTCCTAGTTCCGACTAGTATGTGAACGCGGCATTAGACTGGACACTGGACACGCAAACATTTCATAGTTTCCTAGTTCCGACTAGTATGTGAACGTGGCATTAGACTGGACACTGGACACGCAAACATTTCAGAGTTTCCTAGTTCCGACTAGTATGTGAACGCGGCATTAGACTGGACACTGGACACGCAAACATTTCAGAGTTTCCTAGTTTCGACTAGTACTCAAAAGTAGGCTAGTATGGGCTACCTGCTTAGTTCTATCCACCATAATCATTTCAAAAAGTAGGCTACCTGCTTAGTTCTATCCACCATAATCAGACTGGACACTGGACACGCAAACATTTCAGAGTTTCCTAGTTCCGACTAGTATGTGAACGCAGCATTAGACTGGACACTGGACATAACATTTCAAAAAGTAGGTTTCCTGTTTAGTTCCCACCATTTCAAAAAGTAGCTACCCAGTTCATTTTGACTTGGAGCCTGCTCATTTCAAAAAGTAGGGCTCAGTTTTGCATATCATGGATGTTGTGTGATTACCATAATTTTTTCGCTGTTTGTCAAACAAATCACTTCAAAAAGTAGGCTACCTGCTTAGTTCTATCCACCATAATCACTTCAAAAAGTAGGCTACCTGTTTAGTTCTATCCACCATAATCATTTCAAAATAATTTATTTTTGCTGATTCTATGTACTGGACCGTTAAACCTACTGACTATTTTCACCCTTAAATTTCTGCTTTTAATTTCTGACATTTCGAATTCCCAACATTTGGTGTGGCCATTTGTTTGTCAACTATAGTTATACATGCAGCTTCTCTTCTGTCATCACTTGTTACCCTAAAAGACTAAACAAAGTAGTGCTAATGTCTCACATCGATAGAATTACTGTGGTTGAAACACTGTCTGCTAGTTTATTAATCGTGTCAATGACAACATGGCTCTTTCAGTTCTGAAAAATAATACAAAGGTTCTACATATGTGGGATGTGCCTCCTGTAAACATCTCTCCGTCTGTCTGGAACATCAGACAGAGGGAGAGACGGAGACAAGCCCCAGAGACGCTCACTCCAGCTGCTGCCCAGTCGGCCTACCCTGGAGGGGGGGGGGTTGGGACAGGATGAATGATGAGTGGTTATGATCCTAAATCACTCAATCATGCTTCATATTGGATTCCTATTGAACTGAATTTCTGAATAATCTAATTATGTTAATAATGAATGATTGTTATGATTGGGTCTTTGTGATGATGCATTTGATTGGATACATGTTATTCTGTTTCCTTTGTGATGCAACACAGACTACCCAGTAAATACACCACTTCCTGCCTCAGTCTCATCCATTCCTCTGTCAGCTGACCCGTGAACACCTGTTCATCTTCACTATTGTAAGGCATCCTACCTGTCCAGCTAATCTAGTGTATCGTGGTCTAACCCCTTAGGTGCCTTTTGGCAAACTGTCATGTGCCTTTTACTGAGGAGTGGCTTCCATCTGGCAACTCTGCCATAAAGTTCTGATTGGTGGAGTGCTGCAGAGATGGTTGTCCTTCTAGAAGGTTCTCCGATCTCAGCAGAGGAACTCCGGAGCTCTGTCAGAGTGACCATCGGGTTCTTGGTCACCTCACCGAACAAGGCCCTTCTTCCCCAATTTCTTAGTTTGGCCCGGGTGGCCAGCTCTAGGAAGAGTCTTGGTGGTTCCAAACTTCTTCCATTTAAGAATAATGGAGGCCACTATGTTCTTGGGGACCTTCAATGTGGCAGACATTTTTTGGTACCCTTCTCTAGATCTGTGCCTCGACACAATCCTGTCTCGGAGCTCTACGGATAATTCCTTCAACCCTCATGTCTTGGTTTTTGCTCTGATGTGCACTGTCAACTGTGGGACTGTCACGACGTCCGCCGAAGTCGGTCCCTCTCCTTGTCCGGGGTGACGTTCAGGGCGACGTTCAGGGCAACGTTCGGTCCGTTCTCCGTTGTCGTTCAGGCAACGCGTTCGGGCGGCGTTCAGGGCAACGTTCAGGGCGACGTTCAGGGCGCGTTCGGGCGACGTTCAGGGCAACGTTCAGGGCGACGTTCAGGGCAACGTTCAGGGGCAACGTTCAGGGCGGCGTTCGGGGCGACGTTCACGTTCGGGGCGTTCAGGGCAACGTTCAGGGCGGCGTTCAGGGCAACGTTCGGGGCGCGTTCAGGGGTTCAGGGCGGCGTTCAGGGCGCGTTCAGGGGCGTTCGGGCGCGTTCAGGGCACGTTCAGGGCGCGTTCAGGGCGACGTTCAGGGCGGCGTTCAGGGCACGCGTTCAGGGGGCGGCGTTCAGGGCGACGCGTTCGTTTGGGCATCGGGCGGCGTTCAGGGCGCGTTCGGGCTGGCGGGGCGGCGTTCAGGGCGGCGTTCAGGGGGTTCAACGTTCGGGGCAGCGTTCAGGGCAACGTTCAGGGCAACGTTCAGGCGCGTTCAGGGGGCGTTCAGGGCAACGTTCAGGGCGACGTTCAGGGCAACGTTCAGGGCAACGTTCAGGGCAACGTTCAGGGCGACGTTCAGGGACGTTCAGGGCGAGGGCGGCGTTCGGGGCGTTCAGGGCGGCGTTCAGGGTGGCGTTCGGCGGGCTGGCGTTCAGGGCAAGCGTTCAGGGCGACGTTCGTTCAGGGCAACGTTCAGGGCAACGTTCAGGGCAACGTTCGGGGGGCGGCGTTCAGGGGACGTTCAGGGCAACGTTCGGGGCGACGTTCAGGGCGACGTTCAGGGCAACGTTCAGGGCGACGTTCAGGGCAACGTTCAGGGCGACGTTCAGGGCAACGTTCAGGGCCACGTTCAGGGGCGTTCAGGGCAACGTTCGGGGGCGACGTTCATGGCGGCGTTCAGGCAACGCGTTCAGGGCGACGTTCGAGGCAACGTTCAGGGCGGCGTTCAGGGCAGCGTTCGGGGCGGCGTTCATGGCGTTCAGGGCGGCGTTTCGTTCAGGCGGCGTTCAGGGCAACGTTCGGGCGTGGCGGCGTTCAGGGCAACGCGTTCAGGCGACGTTCAGGGCAACGTTCATGGCGGCGTTCGGGCGACGTTCAGGGCGACGTTGCGTTCGTTCGGGGCGGCGTTCATGGCGGCGTTCAGGGCGACGTTCAGGGCAACGTTCGGGCGACGTTCAGGGCAACGTTCGGGGCGACGTTCGGGGCAACGTTCGGGGCGACGTCGGGGCCACGTTCAGGGGGCGACGTCACTGGTCTTCTAGCCATCGCTGATCCACCTGTCGTTTTCCATTGGTTTTGTCTTTGTTTTCTACACACCTGGATTTCATTCCCCAATTACATGTTCATGTATTTAACCCTCTGTTTCCCCCATGGTTTTTATACGTGATTGTTTTTATGTTCATGTCGGGTTCATGATGGCTGATTTCTTGAAGGTGCTGTTTTCAATCGTGCGCAATATTTACTGTTTGTATTTGGTCAAGTGCATTTGTTACCTGTGCCTTGATTTATGAGTAAAGTATGTTGCTCACTCATTTTTGCTCTCCTGCGCCTGACTTCATGCACCAGCTACACTCACCTTCTGACGGGGACTGTATATAGACAGGTGTGTGCCTTTCCAAATCATGTCCAATTGAATTTAACACAAGTGGACTTCAAACAAATTGTAGAAACTTCTCAAGGATGATCAATGGAAACAGGATGCACCTGAGCTCCACTTCAAGTCTCATAGCAAAGTGTCTGAATAATTATGTAAATAAGGAATTTACATATTTTTATGTTATGAATATATTTAAAAAAATGTCTAAAACCCTGTTTCCACTTAATCCATTTTTAGAATAAGGCTGTAACGTAACAAAATGTGGAAAAAGTTAAGGGGTCAGAATACTTTCAGAATGCGCTGTCTTTAGGGAGTAGGTTGCCATTTGGGACACATCCATTAGTGTCACACCCTGATCTGTTTCACTTGTCTGTGTGCTGGTCTCCACACCCCTCCAGGTGTCACCAATCTTCCCCATTATCCCCAGTGTACTTATGTTCACTTATACCTACCAGTGTTTTCCCCTGCTCCTGCCAGTTCCCCCTGCTCCTGCATGTTCCCCCTGCTCCTGCCTGTTCCCCCTGCTCCTGCCATTTCCCCCTGCTCCTGCCTGTTCCCCCTGCTCCTGCCATTTCCCCCTGCTCCTGCCAGTTCCCCCTGCCTGTTCCCCCTGCTCCTGCCTGTTCCCCCTGCTCCTGCCAGTTCCCCCTGCTCCTGCCTGTTCCCCCTGCTCCTGCCTGTTCCTCCTGCCAGTTCCCCCTGCTCCTGCCTGTTCCCCCTGCTCCTGCCAGTTCCCCCTGCTCCTGCCTGTTCCCCCTGCTCCTGCCTGTTCCTCCTGCCAGTTCCCCCTGCTCCTGCCTGTTCCCCCTGCTCCTGCCTGTTCCTCCTGCTCCTGCCTGTTCCCCCTGCTCCTGCCTGTTCCCCCTGCTCCTGCCTGTTCCTCCTGCCAGTTCCCCTGCTCCTGCCTGTTCCCCCTGCTCCTGCCTGTTCCCCCTGCTCCTGCCAGTTCCCCCTGCTCCTGCCTGTTCCCCCTGCTCCTGCCTGTTCCTCCTGCCTGTTCCCCCTGCTCCTGCCAGTTCCCCCTGCTCCTGCCAGTTGTCCTGCTTCTGTTTTCTAGTCCTTCCCGGTGTTCACCGTTCTGCCTGCCCCTGACCCTGAGAATGCCTGCCGTTCTGGACCCTGTATACCTTCTCTGGATAATTGACTCCTGCCTGCCTTGACCTGTCGTTTGCCTTCCCCTTTTGTTAGGAATAAACTTTTGTTTCTTCAACACTGTCTGCATTTGGGTCTTACCTCAAACGTGTTAATTAGAGAACAACAACCCAACAGACTATCCTGTTGAACCCAGGGCTGAAATGGAACCAGCACAACAGACTATCCTGTTGAACCCAGGTCTGAAATGGAACCAGCCCTACAGACTATCCTGTTGAACCCAGGTCTGAAATGGAACCAGCCCAACAGACTATCCTGTTGAACCCAGGTCTGAAATGGAACCAGCCCTACAGACTATCCTGTTGAACCCAGGTCTGAAATGGAACCAGCCCAACAGACTATCCTGTTGAACCCAGGTCTGAAATGGAACCAGCCCAACAGACTATCCTGTTGAACCCAGGTCTGAAATGGAACCAGCCCAACAGACTATCCTGTTGAACCCAGGTCTGAAATGGAACCAGCCCTACAGACTATCCTGTTGAACCCAGGTCTGAAATGGAACCAGCCCAACAGACAGACTGTTGAACCCAGGTCTGAAATGGAACCAGCCCAACAGAAGGTCTGAAATGGAACCAGGTCCTGTTGAACCCAGGTCTGAAATGGAACCAGCCCAACAGACTATCCTGTTGAACCCAGGTCTGAAATGGAACCAGCCCTACAGACTATCCTGTTGAACCCAGGTCTGAAATGGAACCAGCCCTACAGACTATCCTGTTGAACCCAGGTCTGAAATGGAACCAGCCCTACAGACTATCCTGTTGAACCCAGGTCTGAAATGGAACCAGCCCTACAGACTATCCTGTTGAACCCAGGTCTGAAATGGAACCAGCCCAACAGACTATCCTGTTGAACCCAGGTCTGAAATGGAACCAGCCCTACAGACTATCCTGTTGAACCCAGGTCTGAAATGGAACCAGCCCAACAGACTATCCTGTTGAACCCAGGTCTGAAATGGAACCAGCCCAACAGACTATCCTGTTGAACCCAGGTCTGAAATGGAACCAGCCCTACTGTCACGCCCTGACCTTAGAGAGATGTTTTATTTCTCTATTTGGTTTGGTCAGGGTGTGATGTGGTGTGGGCATTCTATGTTTTGATTTCTATGTTTTTGTGGTTCTATGTTTTGGCAGGGTATGGTTCTCAATCAGAGACAGCTTTCTATCGTTGTCTCTGATTGGGAACCATACTTAGGCAGCCCTTTTTCCCACCTGTCTTTGTGGGTAGTTAACTTTGTTTGTGGCACTTTGCCCTGGAAGCTTCGCGGTTGTTTGCTCATTTGTTGTTTTTGTTGAGTCATTCTAATGATAAAAGAAAATGCTCAGCACACTGCACCTTGGTCCACTTCTTCCAACGACGGCCGTGACACCTGCAGACTATCCTGCTTCTACAGTACACTGTTGTGTTTGAGTGAGGTCACTGCTATTTAGTCAAAAGTGCTCAGGTCTCCACGACAACCAGTAGACTGGACTTGGCAGTGCCTGCGTGGGTGGAATCAGAACAGAACAGGGAAGTGGGTCCATAACATTGTGTTCTAGAAGTAGCTTCACACAATCTCCCCAAAATAAATGTCACATCTAGCAAGAGGTAGATTATGATTCCCTAATGGCACCCTACTCCCTAGTCCTTATTTAATAGTCCCTATTCCCTATTTACTAGTCCCTATTCTCTTTTCCCCATTCCCTATTCAGTATTTTCTATTCACTATTCACTATTCTCTATTCCCTATTCACTGTTCCCGTTCCCTATTTCTTATTCCCTATTCATTAGTCTCTATTCTGTATTCACTAGTCCCTATTCACTATTTCCTATTCACTAGTCCCTATTCACTAGTCCCTATTCACTATTTCCTACTCCCTAGTCCCTATTCACTAGTCCTATTCCCTATTCACTGTTCCCTGTTCCCTATTCCCTATTCCCTATTCCCAAGTCTCTATTCCTTATTCTCTATACCCTGTTCCCTATTTACTATTCCCTATTCTCTATTAACTATTCCCTATTCACTGTTCCCCGTTCCCTATTCCCTATCTACTGCATTAGTTTCACCAGAGCCCTGAGTCGTTTACTATAATGGGAATAGTGTACCATTGTGGACTCAACCAGAGGAATGTATATTTAGCTGCACGGTGACCTTGTTCCTCTTGAACAACATCAATTAAAAGGGTATTTTTGAAGCATTAAATGAGTCTCAGCATGAGACCGTATTGTTACTGGTTTAAATAGCATCCACTGTCTGTTTATAACTGTAGCAGTGCATGGTAAATGGTATCCACTGTCTGTTTATAACTGTAGCAGTGCATGGTAAATGGTATCCACTGTCTGTTTATAACTGTAGCAGTGCATGGTAAATGGTATCCACTGTCTGTTTATAACTGTAGCAGTGCATGGTAAATGGTATCCACTGTCTGTTTATAACTGTAGCAGTGCATGGTAAATGGTATCCACTGTCTGTTTATAACTGTAGCAGTGCATGGTAAATGGTATCCACTGTCTGTTTATAACTGTAGCAGTGCATGGTAAATGGTATCCACTGTCTGTTTATAACTGTAGCAGTGCATGGTAAATGGTATCCACTGTCTGTTTATAACTGTAGCAGTGCATGGTAAAAACTGTCTGTTTATCCAGTGCATGGTGTATCCACTGTCTGTTTATAAATGTAGCAGTGCATGGTAAATGGTATCCACTGTCTGTTTATAACTGTAGCAGTGCATGGTAAATGGTATCCACTGTCTGTTTATAACTGTAGCAGTGCATGGTAAATGGTATCCACTGTCTGTTTATAACTGTAGCAGTGCATGGTAAATGGTATCCACTGTCTGTTTATAACTGTAGCAGTGCATGGTAAATGGTATCCACTGTCTGTTTATAACTGTAGCAGTGCATGGTAAATGGTATCCACTGTCTGTTTATAACTGTAGCAGTGCATGGTAAATGGTATCCACTGTCTGTTTATAACTGTAGCAGTGCATGGTAAATGGTATCCACTGTCTGTTTATAACTGTAGCAGTGCATGGTAAATGGTATCCACTGTCTGTTTATAACTGTAGCAGTGCATGGTAAATGGTATCCACTGTCTGTTTATAACTGTAGCAGTGCATGGTAAATGGTATCCACTGTCTGTTTATAACTGTAGCAGTGCATGGTAAATGGTATCCACTGTCTGTTTATAACTGTAGCAGTGCATGGTAAATGGTGACACAGACCTGTGTTCAATGTGTGTTTCAAATACTCAAATACTTTGAGAGTTTGTTTGAGCCTGTCTAGATGAGTGACATGTTGCTATGGAGACATTTCCATTGGTTTCATTGTGCTGGGCAACAAAGCACAACTAGAACTATTTGAAAGGGCTGACAACAGGTCTGCTAACAATAGGGCAGCCATCTTGCTCCTGACCCAGACAGAGTCCAGTATACACAATCCTTACATCTCACCGCCCTCCACTCTTCTCCTTTGTTGCGGCCCCAAGGTCCATCATGTCTTCTCCCTTGGTGGGGGCCCAAGGTCCCTCCTCTCTTCTCCCTTGTTGCGGGCCCAAGGTCCATCATGTCTCCTTCTCCCTTGGTGGGGGCCGAAGGTCCCTCCTCTCTTCTCCCTTGTTGCGGGCCCAAGGTCCATCATGTCTCCTTCTCTCTTGGTGGGGGCCGAAGGTCCCTCCTCTCTTCTCCCTTGGTGGGGGCCGAAGGTCCCTCCTTTCTTCTCCCTTGGTGGGGGCCGAAGGTCCCTCCTCTCTTCTTCCTTGGTGGGGGCCCAAGGTCCCTCCTCTCTTCTCCCTTGTTGCGGGCCCAAGGTCCATCCTGTCTTCTCCCTTGTTGCGGGCCCAAGGTCCCTCCTCTCTTCTCCCTTGTTGCGGGCCCAAGGTCCATCATGTCTTCTCCCTTGGTGGGGGCCCAAGGTCCCTCCTCTCTTCTCCCTTGTTGCGGGCCCAAGGTCCATCATGTCTTCTCCCTTGGTGGGGGCCCAAGGTCCATCATGTCTTCTCCCTTTTTGCGGGCCCAAGGTCCATCATGTCTTCTCCCTTGGTGGCGGCCCAAGGTCCCTCCTCTCTTCTCCCTTGTTGTGGGCCCAAGGTCCATCCTGTCTTCTCCCTTGTTGCGGGCCCAAGGTCCATCCTGTCTTCTCCCTTGGTGGGGGCCCAAGGTCCATCATGTCTTCTCCCTTGTTGCGGGCCCAAGGTCCATCATGTCTTCTCCCTTGTTGTGGGCCCAAGGTCCATCCTGTCTTCTCCCTTGTTGTGGGCCCAAGGTCCATCCTGTCTCCTTCTCCCTTGGTGGGGGCCCAAGGTCCATCATGTCTTCTTCTCCCTTGGTGGGGGCCCAAAGTCACTCCTCTCTTCTCCCTTGGTGGGGGCCCAAGGTCCCTCCTCTCTTCTCCCTTGGTGGGTGCCCAAGGTCCCTCCTCTCTTCTCCCTTGTTGAAGGCCCAAGGTCCCTCCTCTCTTCTCCCTTGGTGGGTGCCCAAGGTCCCTCCTCTCTTCTCCCTTGGTGGGTGCCCAAGGTCCCTCCTCTCTTCTCCCTTGTTAAAGGCCCAAGGTCCCTCCTATCTTCTCCCTTGTAGGGTGCCCAAGGTCCCTCCTCTCTTCTCCCTTGGTGGGTGCCCAAGGTCCCTCCTCTCTTCTCCCTTGTTGGGGGCCCCAGGTCCCTCCAGTGCTCCTCCTAAATGCAACAGAGCAAATGTCTATCCTCTTTTCTCCTCTTTCTCTTCACACACACGCACAAACACACACACACACTTACAAGCACACACACACACACACACACACACACACACACACACACACACACACACACACACACACACACACACACACACACACACACACACACACACACACACACACACACACACACACACACACACACACTTCGATGCAACAGAGTGATCTACAATGAGCTGTTTGACCCCATTAGCTGCCAGCTAAGTATTTCACTCCAGGCCGCTTCGCCATTTAAGGTATTCAGTTTATTAGCGTGTATTTATAGCCTCTTATAGCAGCCAGGTTGGGTACTGGGCCGAAGCAAACAGGTTGGGTACTGGGCCGAAGCAGACGGGTTGTGTCCCAAATGGCACCCTGTTCCCTTCATAGTGCACTACGTTTGACCAGGGCCAATGGGGAATAGGGTGCCATTTGGGACCTAGACAGAGACACTGTGGAGGGTTGTGGGTATTGGCATCGTGGAAGCCATTTTTTTTACTGTGATTGGATAGAATTCAATCGAACCCCTGTTGTGGTACTTCACGCATTAGTACTGCTATCTGTATGTGAACTGTTTACACAACAACACAACAACACAACACACATTAGTACTGCTATCTGTATGTGAACTGTTTACACAACAACACAACAACACACATTAGTACTGCTATCTGTATGTGAACTGTTTACACAACAACACAACAACACACATTAGTACTGCTATCTGTATGTGAACTGTTTACACAACACAACACAACAACACACATTAGTACTGCTATCTGTATGTGAACTGTTTACACAACACAACAACACAACACACATTAGTACTGCTATCTGTATGTGAACTGTTTACACAACACAACAACACAACACATTAGTACTGCTATCTGTATGTGAACTGTTTACACAACAACACAACAACACACATTAGTACTGCTATCTGTATGTGAACTGTTTACACAACACAACAACACAACACACATTAGTACTGCTATCTGTATGTGAACTGTTTACACAACAACACAACACACATTAGTACTGCTATCTGTATGTGAACTGTTTACACAACAACACAACACACATTAGTACTGCTATCTGTATGTGAACTGTTTACACAACAACACAACAACACACATTAGTACTGCTATCTGTATGTGAACTGTTTACACAACACAACAACACAACACACATTAGTACTGCTATCTGTATGTGAACTGTTTACACAACAACACAACACACATTAGTACTGCTATCTGTATGTGAACTGTTTACACAACACATCAACACACATTAGTACTGCTATCTGTATGTGAACTGTTTACACAACACACAACACACATTAGTACTGCTATCTGTATGTGAACTGTTTACACAACAAACAACAACACACATTAGTACTGCTATCTGTATGTGAACTGTTTACACAACAACACAACACACATTAGTACTGCTATCTGTATGTGAACTGTTTACACAACAACACAACAACACACATTAGTACTGCTATCTGTATGTGAACTGTTTACACAACACAACAACACAACACACATTAGTACTGCTATCTGTATGTGAACTGTTTACACAACAACACAACACACATTAGTACTGCTATCTGTATGTGAACTGTTTACACAACACATCAACACACATTAGTACTGCTATCTGTATGTGAACTGTTTACACAACAACACAACACACATTAGTACTGCTATCTGTATGTGAACTGTTTACACAACACAACAACACAACACACATTAGTACTGCTATCTGTATGTGAACTGTTTACACAACAACACAACACACATTAGTACTGCTATCTGTATGTGAACTGTTTACACAACACAACAACACACATTAGTACTGCTATCTGTATGTGAACTGTTTACACAACAACACAACACACATTAGTACTGCTATCTGTATGTGAACAACTTAACACAACACAACAGCAACCAAACAACTTAAGACAACACAACACAACATAACAGTATGTTTCTGTTAGTACTGTAGGTCTTTCTGTCTAATCAAATCTGTTCAAACTTATCACTACTAAGAAGTGGTGGAAAAAGTACCCAACTGTCACACTTGAGTAAAAGTAAAGATACCTTAATAGAAAATGATTAACGTAAAAGTGAAAGTCACCCAGTAAAATACTACTTGTGTAAAAGTCTAAAAGTATTTGGGTTTAAATATACATGCAGTAAAATATCAAAAGTAAATATAATTGCTAAAAAATATACTTAAGTATCAAACGTAAAAGTATGAATCTCTTGACATTCCTTCTATTAAGCAAAGCAGACGGAGAGCCAGAGGCTCACTCCAACACTCCATCACTCCAACACTCCAACACTCCAACACTCCATCACTCCAACACTCCAACACTCCAACACTCCAACACTCCAACACTCCAACACTCCAACACTCCAACACTCCATCACTCCAACACTCCAACACTCCAACACTCCATCACTCCAACACTCCAACACTCCATCACTCCATCACTCCATCACTCCAACACTCCATCACTCCAACACTCCAACACTCCATCACTCCAACACTCCAACACTCCAACACTCCAACACTCCAACACTCCATCACTCCAACACTCCATCACTCCAACACTCCATCACTCCAACACTCCAACACTCCATCACTCCAACACTCCAACACTCCATCACTCCAACACTCCAACACTCCATCACTCCAACACTCCAACACTCCATCACTCCAACACTCCAACACTCCAACACTCCATCACTCCAACACTCCATCACTCCAACACTCCATCACTCCAACACTCCATCACTCCATCACTCCAACACTCCAACACTCCATCACTCCAACACTCCAACACTCCATCACTCCAACACTCCAACACTCCAACACTCCATCACTCCAACACTCCATCACTCCAACACTCCATCACTCCAACACTCCATCACTCCATCACTCCAACACTCCATCACTCCAACACTCCATCACTCCAACACTCCATCACTCCAACACTCCAACACTCCATCACTCCAACACTCCATCACTCCAACACTCCAACACTCCAACACTCCAACACTCCATCACTCCAACACTCCAACACTCCAACACTCCATCACTCCAACACTCCATCACTCCAACACTCCATCACTCCAACACTCCATCACTCCATCACTCCAACACTCCATCACTCCAACACTCCATCACTCCAACACTCCATCACTCCAACACTCCAACACTCCATCACTCCAACACTCCATCACTCCAACACTCCAACACTCCAACACTCCAACACTCCATCACTCCAACACTCCATCACTCCAACACTCCAACACTCCATCACTCCAACACTCCATCACTCCATCACTCCAACACTCCATCACTCCAACACTCCATCACTCCAACACTCCATCACTCCAACACTCCAACACTCCATCACTCCAACACTCCATCACTCCAACACTCCAACACTCCAACACTCCAACACTCCATCACTCCAACACTCCATCACTCCATCACTCCAACACTCCATCACTCCAACACTCCATCACTCCAACACTCCATCACTCCAACACTCCAACACTCCATCACTCCAACACTCCAACACTCCATCACTCCAACACTCCAACACTCCAACACTCGGACATCATTTACAAGCGATGCGTTTGTGTTTAGTGAGTCACGTCAGATCAGAGGCAGTAGGGATGAACAGGGATGTTCTCTGTTTAGTGAGTCTCGTCAGATCAGAGGCAGTAGGGATGAACAGGGATGTTCTCTGTTTAGTGAGTCTCGTCAGATCAGAGGCAGTAGGGATGAACAGGGATGTTCTCTGTTTAGTGAGTCTGTCAGATCAGAGGCAGTAGGGATGACCAGGGATGTTCTCTGTTTAGTGAGTCACGTCAGATCAGAGGCAGTACGGATGAACAGGGATGTTCTCTGTTTAGTGAGTCTGTCAGATCAGAGGCAGTAGGGATGAACAGGGATGTTCTCTGTTTAGTGAGTCTGTCAGATCAGAGACAGTAGGGATGAACAGGGATGTTCTCTGTTTAGTGAGTCTGTCAGATCAGAGGCAGTAGGGATGAACAGGGATGTTCTCTGTTTAGTGAGTCTCGTCAGATCAGAGGCAGTACGGATGAACAGGGATGTTCTCTGTTTAGTGAGTCTGTCAGATCAGAGGCAGTAGGGATGAACAGGGATGTTCTCTGTTTAGTGAGTCTCGTCAGATCAGAGGCAGTAGGGATGAACAGGGATGTTCTCTGTTTAGTGAGTCTGCCAGATCAGAGGCAGTAGGGATGAACAGGGATGTTCTCTGTTTAGTGAGTCTCGTCAGATCAGAGGCAGTAGGGATGAACAGGGATGTTCTCTGTTTAGTGAGTCTGCCAGATCAGAGGCAGTAGGGATGAACAGGGATGTTCTCTGTTTAGTGAGTCTGTCAGATCAGAGACAGTAGGGATGAACAGGGATGTTCTCTGTTTAGTGAGTCTCCTCTGATCAGAGGCAGTAGGGATGAACAGGGATGTTCTCTGTTTAGTGAGTCTCGTCAGATCAGAGGCAGTACGGATGAACAGGGATGTTCTCTGTTTAGTGAGTCTCGTCAGATCAGAGGCAGTAGGGATGAACAGGGATGTTCTCTGTTTAGTGAGTCTGTCAGATCAGAGACAGTAGGGATGAACAGGGATGTTCTCTGTTTAGTGAGTCTCGTCAGATCAGAGGCAGTAGGGATGAACAGGGATGTTCTCTGTTTAGTGAGTCTCGTCAGATCAGAGGCAGTAGGGATGACCAGGGATGTTCTCTGTTTAGTGAGTCT
Source organism: Oncorhynchus keta (assembly GCF_023373465.1). Taxonomy (NCBI): domain Eukaryota; kingdom Metazoa; phylum Chordata; class Actinopteri; order Salmoniformes; family Salmonidae; genus Oncorhynchus; species Oncorhynchus keta. The sequence goes on from NW_026283723.1 coordinate 18,289, forward strand.
CGTCAGATCAGAGGCAGTAGGGATGACCAGGGATGTTCTCTGTTTAGTGAGTCTCCTCAGATCAGAGGCAGTAGGGATGAACAGGGATGTTCTCTGTTTAGTGAGTCTGTCAGATCAGAGGCAGTAGGGATGAACAGGGATGTTCTCTGTTTAGTGAGTCTGTCAGATCAGAGGCAGTAGGGATGACCAGGGATGTTCTCTGTTTAGTGAGTCACGTCAGATCAGAGGCAGTACGGATGAACAGGGATGTTCTCTGTTTAGTGAGTCTGTCAAATCAGAGGCAGTAGGGATGAACAGGGATGTTCTCTGTTTAGTGAGTCTGTCAGATCAGAGACAGTAGGGATGAACAGGGATGTTCTCTGTTTAGTGAGTCTGTCAGATCAGAGGCAGTAGGGATGAACAGGGATGTTCTCTGTTTAGTGAGTCTCGTCAGATCAGAGGCAGTACGGATGAACAGGGATGTTCTCTGTTTAGTGAGTGTCAGATCAGAGGCAGTAGGGATGAACAGGGATGTTCTCTGTTTAGTGAGTCTCGTCAGATCAGAGGCAGTAGGGATGAACAGGGATGTTCTCTGTTTAGTGAGTCTGCCAGATCAGACTCCAGTAGGGATGAACAGGGATGTTCTCTGTTTAGTGAACTGATCAGAGGCAGTAGGGATGAACAGGGATGTTCTCTGTTTAGTGAGTCTGCCAGATCAGAGGCAGTAGGGATGAACAGGGATGTTCTCTGTTTAGTGAGTCCACCAGATCAGAGGCAGTACGGATGAACAGGGATGTTCTCTGTAGTTCTCAGATCAGAGGCAGTAGGGATGAACAGGGATGTTCTCTGTTTAGTGAGTCTGTCAGATCAGAGACAGTAGGGATGAACAGGGATGTTCTCTGTTTAGTGAGTCTCGTCAGATCAGAGGCAGTAGGGATGACCAGGGATGTTCTCTGTTTAGTGAGTCTCCTCTGATCAGAGGCAGTAGGGATGAACAGGGATGTTCTCTGTTTAGTGAGTCTGTCAGATCAGAGGCAGTAGGGATGACCAGGGATGTTCTCTGTTTAGTGAGTCTCCTCTGATCAGAGGCAGTAGGGATGAACAGGGATGTTCTCTGTTTAGTGAGTCTCGTCAGATCAGAGGCAGTAGGGATGAACAGGGATGTTCTCTGTTTAGTGAGTCTGTCAGATCAGAGGCAGTAGGGATGAACAGGGATGTTCTCTGTTTAGTGAGTCTCGTCAGATCAGAGGCAGTAGGGATGATGTTCTACTGTAGAAGTAGTAGTTAGATGTTAGACTCCACCTACCTCCTAATGTATTGACTGTGTTCTACTGTAGTAGTAGTTAGATGTTAGACTCCACCTACCTCCTAATGTATTGACTGTGTTCTACTGTAGAAGTAGTTAGATGTTAGACTCCACCTACCTCCTAATGTGTTGACTGTGTTCTACTGTAGTAGTAGTTAGATGTTAGACTCCACCTACCTCCTAATGTATTGACTGTGTTCTACTGTAGTAGTAGTTAGATGTTAGACTCCACCTACCTCCTAATGTGTTGACTGTGTTCTACTGTAGTAGTAGTTAGATGTTAGACTCCACCTACCTCCTAATGTGTTGACTGTGTTCTACTGTAGTAGTAGTTAGATGTTAGACTCCACCTACCTCCTAATGTGTTGACTGTGTTCTACTGTAGTAGTAGTTAGATGTTAGACTCCACCTACCTCCTAATGTGTTG
>NW_026283724.1:0-2673 GCF_023373465.1 Oncorhynchus keta
TGTGTATGTATGTGTGTGCTTGCGTGCATGTGTGTCTGCGTTCAGTGTCTGCGTTCATGCTCATGCCTGCATGTGTGTCTGCATTCATGCTCATGCCTGCATGTGTGTCTGCATTCATGCTCATGCCTGCATGTGTGTCTGCGTTCATGCTCATGCCTGCATGTGTGTCTGCGTTCATGCTCATGCCTGCATGTGTGTCTGCATTCATGCTCATGCCTGCATGTGTGTCTGCATTCATGCTCATGCCTGCATGTGTGTCTGCATTCATGCTCATGCCTGCATGTGTGTCTGCATTCATGCTCATGCCTGCATGTGTGTCTGCGTTCATGCTCATGCCTGCATGTGTGTCTGCGTTCATGCTCATGCCTGCATGTGTGTCTGCGTTCATGCTCATGCCTGCATGTGTGTGTAAAAACTGATCCTGCACTGTGTTTTTCACAGAAAGACCCCATTAGAAAACAGCCAAGAGCTTTTATATAGAACAGTGTTAATCTGGCCGAGTTTGACCCTGTTTACACCCAAACACCATTACAGTAGCAGGGTGAATGGGCTGTACAACAGATTAGACTCCTGCTATAGACTAGCATTCTCCACAGCATTTAGACTCATATACAATACATCAGTGTGTAACTGTTCCACATGCAATAGCTCAGATCGTGTAAAGATCAATATAAAAGCTGGGCAGTGTCTCAAATGCCACCCTATTCCCTATAAATTGCACTACTTTTGACCAGGCCCCATTGCGCTCTGCTCAAAAGTAGTGTACTAGCTAGGGAATGGGGTCCCTTTGGGATGCAGCCCTGTCGAGCATCATGTCTTGTTAATTTCATTAAAAGGGACTAGTGATTGCTGTAATTGGTTTTCTCCATGCAGCTTCACTCCCAGGGGTGTTTTGTGAGGTCATTAATACAATCAGAAACCAGCTCTCTCTCCGACGGGACAGACAGACAGACAGACAGACAGACAGACAGACAGACAGACAGACAGACAGACAGACAGACAGACAGACAGACAGACAGACAGACAGACAGTTGCCTACCAAGAATACATTTAACTTCCCCTCTGCTCTCATTTCTATTAGCTATAATGTCTTACCTCTACCTGTACAAATGAGCTCAACTAACCTGTACCACCGCACATTGACTCAGTACCACCCTGTATATACCCTCATTATTGTTATGTTATTGTGTTACTTTGTATTATTTTTGACTTTAATTTATTTAGTAAATATTTTCTTAACTCTATTTCTGGAACAGCATTGTTGGTTAAGGGCTTGTAAGCATTTCACGGTAAGGTTGTATTCTGCCTATGTGAAAAATAACATCTCACTTTCCCTCTGATCTCAGTCGTATTCCTGTGAGAAGTTGACGTTAATCAGAAAGGAGGAAGCTGTCAGGAGTTATAGAAGTCATCACTCACTGAGGACTCTGAACCTCTCTCTCTCTCTCTCTCTCTCTCTCTCTCTCTCTCTCTCTCTCTCTCTCTCTCCTCTCTCTCTCCCCCCTCTCTCTCTCTCTCTCTCGATATAAACAGGTGTTATTAAGTGCTGTGCTGCTCTTGAGTCCCAGGTCTCTAATGAGCTCTCTGGATGCTTCACAAAATGTTGAGAGGATTATACGTGAACATAAACTGAACATAAACACCTCTCCCAGGCCAACACCTCTCCCAGGCCAACACCTCTCCCAGGCCAACACCTCTCCCAGGCCAACACCTCTCCCAGGCCAACACCTCTCAGATAAAGGGAGTCAGAAGGGAATGTTCTCTGGCTAGAACTAATAGGTTTAAAATCCTCCCACGGTGATAGTGTGAAATAGGCAGGAATGAAAGGCTATTATCTTTCTACTTCCATGTCTAGGACAGCGATGTGATTCAACTGTATGGGCAAATATATGTGCATTTAAAGGGGCAATCTGCCGTTCAAACCACAATAGCCGTCACCTGCCACTGTTGAACAGCAGAGGGATCTGGCTGGAGAAACGTAACCACTCAAATGCCTAGACAGAGCTGTGGATGCAAGGACTGACCTTCCATGATATCAAAATGATCCTTTTTAAGGCTTTTTGAGGCGATACAGTGTTTGTTTACAAACAATAGAGTAAAACAAGCAGATATTTTGAGTTCTGATGAGGAATGAAACTACAAGCTCATTAGGCTGCAGTTCTGTTCTTTGACAATCAAAGGGTATATATCAGACACGTTGAAAGGAAAACAAATAGATGGACTGTACCAATCTCAGATTGCCCCTTGCCTAGCCATGCCTAGCTAACTTGGAGTTAACATGTCATTGATTGAAACATATTATACCATAGCATTTATGTCTCATTTGTTGATAGTAACTACAGGTGCTGATATGATGTGTATTTATCAGGGAGAATGTAGTAATGTTGTCCGGTAGAGTTACAGTAGATGAGGTAGCGTTGACCTGGGAAAACGGTTCACTTCCCCTAGTCTGCCTTGTGAGGCTAATAACCACGGATGAAAAGTAAAAGCGCTTCTTATATTTGTATTATTTTGCCGTCTCGGAATAGTGCTTGAAAAGGATGCTGAGGCAAGGAGGAGGAGGAAAAACAACAGGGGAGTGTGGTGGGGAGGGGGAGTGTTGAGGTGTGTGTGTGTGTGTGTGTGTGTGTGTGTGTGTGTGTGTGTGTGTGTGTGTGTGTGTGTGTGTGTGTG
>NW_026283725.1:0-6196 GCF_023373465.1 Oncorhynchus keta
GGGTGACTGTGTGTGACTGGAAACAGGGCAGACTGTGTGTGACTGGAACAGGGGGACTGTGTGTGACTGGAACAGGGGTGACTGTGTGTGACGGAGACAGACCAGGGAAGTGAAGGAGAGGCAGATGACGTGCTGAACCAGACCTTTCCGGCATGGCTTTTTCTCTGATAGTTATACAGAGAAAATAAACACCACACAACTGCATCCGGTGGGGGGCTTGTGAGTATGTGTGTGTGTGTGGTGGGCACTAAAAGGGTTTGGGAATGCCCAACCTCATTCAACCCCACCCAGTCGCCCCGTCCTACACCTGCTCTCCTCTCTCCTCTCGTCCCCTTATCTTCCCATCTCTCCCTCTTCTAGGTGGTGGTCCGTCTGCCCCTGAGGATGTGTAGTGACGTTGTCATTCTCCAGCGATTCCCATTCCACTCCACCCTGGTGGATCAGAGAAAGAGAGAGAGAGAGAGGACGGTACAACTGTATAGAGACAGAAAAGAGAGAGAGAGGAGGTATACTGTATAGAGACAGGAGAGAGAGGGGTATACTGTATAGAGACAGAGAGAAAGAGAGAGAGAGAGGAGGTATACTGTATAGAGACAGAGAGAAGAGGAGGTATACTGTATAGAGACAGAGAGAGAGAGAGAGAGAGGAGGTATACTGTATAGAGACAGAGAAAGAGAGAGAGAGAGGAGGTATACTGTATAGAGACAGAGAAAGAGAGGGGGTATACTGTATAGAGACAGAGAAGAGAGAGAGGAGGTATACTGTATAGAGACAGAGAAAGAGAGAGAGAGGAGGTATACTGTATAGAGACAGAGAAGAGAGAGAGAGAGAGAGGAGGTATACTGTATAGAGACAGAGAAAGAGAGAGAGAGAGGAGGTATACTGTATAGAGACAGAGAGAGGAGAGGAGGTATACTGTATAGAGACAGAGAGAGAGAGAGAGGTATACTGTATAGAGACAGAGAGAGAGAGAGAGAGAGGAGGTATACTGTATAGAGACAGAGAAGAGAGAGGGAGGTATACTGTATAGAGACAGAAGAGAGAGAGAGAGAGGAGGTATACTGTATAGAGACAGAGAAAGAGAGAGGAGGTATACTGTATAGAGACAGAGAAAGAGAGAGAGAGAGAGGAGGTATACTGTATAGAGACAGAGAGAGAGAGAGAGGAGGTATACTGTATAGAGACAGAGAAAGAGAGAGAGAGAGAGGAGGTATACTGTATAGAGACAGAGAAAGAGAGAGAGAGGGAGGTATACTGTATAGAGACAGAGAAAGAGAGAGAGAGAGGAGAGAGAGAGAGAGAGGAGGTATACTGTATAGAGACAGAGAAAGAGGAGAGAGAGAGGAGGTATACTGTATAGAGACAGAGAAAGAGAGAGAGGGAGGTATACTGTATAGAGACAGAGAAAGAGAGAGAGAGAGGAGGTATACTGTATAGAGACAGAGAAAGAGAGAGGGGTATACTGTATAGAGACAGAGAAAGAGAGAGAGAGAGGAGGTATACTGTATAGAGACAGAGAAGGAGAGAGAGGGTATACTGTATAGAGACAGAGAAGAGAGAGAGAGAGAGGAGGTATACTGTATAGAGACAGAGAGAGGAGGAGGTATACTGTATAGAGACAGAGAAAGAGAGGGGGTATACTGTATAGAGACAGAGAAAGAGAGAGAGAGAGAGGTATACTGTATAGAGACAGAGAAAGAGAGGGGGTATACTGTATAGAGACAGAGAAAGAGAGAGAGAGAGAGGAGGTATACTGTATAGAGACAGAGAGAGAGAGGAGGTATACTGTATAGAGACAGAGAAAGAGAGGAGGTATACTGTATAGAGAAAGAGAAAGAGAGGGGGTATACTGTATAGAGACAGAGAAAGGAGAGAGAGAGAGAGGAGGTATACTGTATAGAGACAGAGAAGAGAGAGAGAGAGAGGAGGTATACTGTATAGAGACAGAGAAAGAGAGAGAGAGGGGGATACTGTATAGAGACAGAGAAGGAGAGGGGTATACTGTATAGAGACAGAGAAGAGAGAGAGAGAGAGGAGGTATACTGTATAGAGACAGAGAAAGAGAGAGGGGGATACTGTATAGAGACAGAGAAGAGAGAGAGAGAGAGAGAGGAGGATATACTGTATAGAGACAGAGAAAGAGAGAGAGGAGGTATACTGTATAGAGACAGAGAGAGAGAGAGAGAGAGGAGGTATACTGTATAGAGACAGAGAAAGAGAGAGAGAGGGAGGTATACTGTATAGAGACAGAGAAAGAGAGAGAGAGAGAGAGGGAGGTATACTGTATAGAGACAGAGAGAGAGAGAGAGAGGAGGTATACTGTATAGAGACAGAGAAAGAGAGAGAGAGGGGAGGTATACTGTATAGAGACAGAGAAAGAGAGAGAGAGAGGAGGTATACTGTATAGAGACAGAGAAAGAGAGAGGGGGTATACTGTATAGAGACAGAGAGAGAGAGGGGGTATACTGTATAGAGACAGAGAAAGAGGGAGAGAGGGGGTATACTGTATAGAGACAGAGAAAGAGAGAGAGAGGGGGTATACTGTATAGAGACAGAGAAAGAGAGAGAGAGGAGGTATACTGTATAGAGACAGAGAAAGAGAGAGGGGGTATACTGTATAGAGACAGAGAAGGAGAGGGGGTATACAGTATAGAGACAGAGAAAGAGAGAGAGAGAGGAGGTATACTGTATAGAGACAGAGAAAGAGAGAGGGGGTATACTGTATAGAGACAGAGAAAGAGAGAGAGAGGGGGTATACTGTATAGAGACAGAGAGAAGGAGAGGAGGTATACTGTATAGAGACAGAGAAAGAGAGAGAGAGAGAGGAGGTATACTGTATAGAGACAGAGAAGAGAGAGGGGTATACTGTATAGAGACAGAGAAAGAGAGAGGAGGTATACTGTATAGAGACAGAGAAAGAGAGAGAGAGGAGGTATACTGTATAGAGACAGAGAGAGAGAGAGAGAGAGAGAGAGGAGGTATACTGTATAGAGACAGAGAAAGAGAGAGAGAGAGGAGGTATACTGTATAGAGACAGAGAGAGAGAGGAGGTATACTGTATAGAGACAGAGAGAGAGAGGAGGTATACTGTATAGAGACAGAGAAAGAGAGAGAGAGGATGTATACTGTATAGAGACAGAGAAAGAGGGGGGTATACTGTATAGAGACAGAGAAAAGAGAGAGAGAGGAGGTATACTGTATAGAGACAGAGAAAGAGAGAGGAGGTATACTGTATAGAGACAGAGAAAGAGAGAGAGAGAGAGGAGGTATACTGTATAGAGACAGAGAAAGAGAGAGGAGGTATACTGTATAGAGACAGAGAAAGAGAGGAGGTATACTGTATAGAGACAGAGAAAGAGAGAGAGAGGGAGGTATACTGTATAGAGACAGAGAAAGAGAGAGAGAGAGGAAGTATACTGTATAGAGACAGAGAAAGAGAGGGGTATACTGTATAGAGACAGAGAAAGAGAGAGAGAGAGGAGGTATACTGTATAGAGACAGAGAAGAGAGAGAGGGGTATACTGTATAGAGACAGAGAAAGAGAGAGAGAGAGGAGGTATACTGTATAGAGACAGAGAGAGAGAGGAGGTATACTGTATAGAGACAGAGAAAGAGAGAGGGGGTATACTGTATAGAGACAGAGAAAGAGAGAGAGAGAGGAGGTATACTGTATAGAGACAGAGAAAGAGAGGGGGTATACTGTATAGAGACAGAGAAAGAGAGAGAGAGAGGAGGTATACTGTATAGAGACAGAGAGAGAGAGGAGGTATACTGTATAGAGACAGAGAAAGAGAGGAGGTATACTGTATAGAGAAAGAGAAAGAGAGGGGGTATACTGTATAGAGACAGAGAAAGCGAGAGAGAGAGAGAGAGGAGGTATACTGTATAGAGACAGAGAAAGAGAGAGAGAGAGGAGGTATACTGTATAGAGACAGAGAAAGAGAGAGAGAGAGGGGGATACTGTATAGAGACAGAGAAGGAGAGGGGGTATACTGTATAGAGACAGAGAAGAGAGAGAGAGAGAGGAGGTATACTGTATAGAGACAGAGAAAGAGAGAGGGGGATACTGTATAGAGACAGAGAAAGAGAGAGAGAGAGAGGGGGGATACTGTATAGAGACAGAGAAAGAGAGAGAGAGAGGAGGTATACTGTATAGAGACAGAGAAAGAGAGAGAGAGGGGATACTGTATAGAGACAGAGAGAAAGAGAGAGGAGGTACACTGTATAGAGACAGAGAAAGAGAGAGGGGGTATACTGTATAGAGACAGAGAAAGAGAGAGAGAGAGGTATACTGTATAGAGACAGAGAAGGAGAGAGGAGGTATACTGTATAGAGACAGAGAAAGAGAGAGAGAGAGGAAGTATACTGTATAGAGACAGAAAGAGAGGGGGTATACTGTATAGAGACAGAGAAAGAGAGAGAGAGAGGAGGTATACTGTATAGAGACAGAGAGAGAGAGGAGGTATACTGTATAGAGACAGAGAAAGAGAGAGAGAGGAGGTATACTGTATAGAGACAGAGAAAGAGAGAGATATATATATCAAGGAACAGAAAAGAGAGGAGAGAGAGAGAGAGAGAGAGAGGAGGGTATCCTGTACAGAGACAGAAAGAGGTATACTGTATAGAGACAGAGAAGGAGAGGGGTATACTGTGCATGAGAGACAGAGAGAAGAAAGAGAGAGAGAGAGAGAGAGTATACTGTATAGAGACAGATGAGGAGGGGAAAGTGAATATACTGTATAGAGAGGAAGAGGAAGGAAAGAGAGAGAGAGAAAGATGCAAACACACAGAGAGAGAAACAGGAAGTGAACAAGAGGCGGAAACAAAAAGGCAGCGAGAAAGAGAATGATCGGTAGAGGAGGAGCATCAGTGTGGTTTCTCTCTGGCTCCTCCGGGAGGACAGCGCATCTTCAGACTGAATTAAGGCAGCGCTGGTCTCTAGCAGATGTAGTTTAAATGATGTACATGACTCTCACCAGAGTGCCAGTATTTCAGTCCGGGGGAAAAGCACGACCGTGCAGCCTGAAGCATTTGTATGTGTCCATCATCAACCTCAACACATTCATTCATTACAGGGTAGTTGAACAGGGAACAAAATGAACATTTGCATTGAATCTCTGGTAGTTCAGTTGGTCGTGTGTTTCTTGGTTTCTAGAAGAAAGTGTAATGTGTCAATGACCAAAGGGTTCCTACAAGACTCACACAACACGACAGAACCACAGTGGACAGGGGTACTCGCGTGGCTCAGTCGGTAGAGCGTGGCTCAGCCGGTAGAGCGTGGCACTTGCAACGCCAGGGTTGTGGGTTCCATCTCCACGGGGGACCAGTACGGGGAAAAAAATACTAAACTGTATCCAGTCACTACAGTCAGTCTCTCTGGATAAGAGCGTCTGCTGAATGACTCACTATGTAAATGTTGTCCTCTCACTACAGTCAGTCTCTCTGGATAAGAGCGTCTGCTAAATGACTCATGTAAATGTTGTCCTCTCACTACTGTCAGTCTCTCTGGATAAGAGCGGCTCTGCTGCTGACCACATGTAAATGTTGTCCCTCTCACTACAGTCAGTCTCTCTGATAAGAACGTCTGCTAGATGACTCACCATGTAAATGTTGTCTCCTCACTACAGTCAGTCTCTCTGGACAAGAGCGTCTGCTAAATGACTCACTATGTAAATGTTGTCCTCTCACTACTGTCGGTCTCTGGATAAGACGTCTGCTAAATGACTCATGTAAATGTTGTCCTCTCACTACAGTCAGTCTCTCTGGATAGAACGTCTGCTAAATGACTCACATGTAAATGTTGTCCTCTCACTACAGTCAGTCTCTCTGGATAGGCGTCTGCTAAATGACTCACATGTAAATGTTGTCCTCTCACTACAGTCAGTCTCTCTGGATAAGAGCGTCTGCTAAATGACTCATGTAAATGTTGTCCTCTCACTGATCAGTCTCTCTGGATAGGACGTCTGCTAAATGACTCATGTAAATGTTGTCCTCTCACTACAGTCAGTCTCTCTGGATAAGAACGTCTGCTAAATGACTCACATGTAAATGTTGTCCTCTCACTACAGTCAGTCTCTCTGGATAAGAGCGTCTGCTAAATGACTCATGTAAATGTTGTCCTCTCACTACAGTCAGTCTCTCTGGATAAGAGCGTCTGCTAAATGACTCATGTAAATGTTGTCCTCTCACTACAGTC
>NW_026283726.1:0-4084 GCF_023373465.1 Oncorhynchus keta
GTAAACTTGGAGTCACATGATTTTTCCCCGTTGTACAACCAACACGATGTGGGAAAGCATGCAGAGGTGGCTAAAAGCATGGGGTTGAGATTCATGCAAATGTTCACTAAATATCCAGGAAGGGAGGCTATCATTTGAATGATGCTTGTGATGTGATGACTGAAGCTTGGTTGCCAATTATCAAATGCACATTATCTGGCTTTTATCCATATCTCATCATATAACCCTGTCCACTGTTATCCATATCTCATCATATAACCCTGTCCACTGCTATTCATATCTCATCATATAACCCTGTCCACTGTTATCCATATCTCATCATATAACCCTGTCCACTGCTATCCATATCTCATCATATAACCCTGTCCACTGTTATCCATATCTCATCATATAACCCTGTCCACTGCTATCCATATCTCATCATATAACCCTGTCCACTGCTATTCATATCTCATCACATAACCCTGTCCACTGTTATCCATATCTCATCATATAACCCTGTCCACTGTTATTCATATCTCATCATATAACCCTGTCCACTGTTATCCATATCTCATCATATAACCCTGTCCACTGTTATCCATATCTCATCATATAACCCTGTCCACTGCTATCCATATCTCATCATATAACCCTGTCCACTGTTATCCATATCTCATCATATAACCCTGTCCACTGTTATCCATATCTCATCATATAACCCTGCCCACTGCTATCCATATCTCATCATATAACCCTGTCCACTGTTATCCTTATCTCATCATATAACCCTGCCCACTGTTATCCATATCTCATCATATAACCCTGTCCACTGTTATCCATATCTCATCATATAACCCTGTCCACTGTTATCCATATCTCATCATATAACCCTGTCCACTGTTATCCATATCTCATCATATAACCCTGTCCACTGTTATCCTTATCTCATCATATAACCCTGCCCACTGCTATCCATATCTCATCATATAACCCTGTCCACTGTTATCCATATCTCATCATATAACCCTGTCCACTGTTATCCATATCTCATCATATAACCCCTGTCCACTGTTATCCATATCTCATCATATAACCCTGTCCACTGTTATCCATATCTCATCATATAACCCTGCCCACTGCTATCCATATCTCATCATATAACCCTGTCCACTGTTATCCTTATCTCATCATATAACCCTGCCCACTGCTATCCATATCTCATCATATAACCCTGTCCACTGTTATCCATATCTCATCATATAACCCTGTCCACTGTTATCCATATCTCATCATATAACCCTGCCCACTGCTATCCATATCTCATCATATAACCCTGTCCACTGTTATCCATATCTCATCATATAACCCTGTCCACTGTTATCCATATCTCATCATATAACCCTGTCCACTGTTATCCATATCTCATCATATAACCCTGTCCACTGTTATCCATATCTCATCATATAACCCTGTCCACTGTTATCCATATCTCATCATATAACCCTGCCCACTGCTATCCATATTCTCATCATATAACCTCGTCTCACTGTTATCCATATCTCATCATATAACCCTGTCCACTGTTATCCATATCTCATCATATAACCCTGTCCACTGTTATCCATATCATCATATAACCCTGTCCACTGTTATCCATATCTCATCACATAACCCCTGTCCACTGTTATCCATATCTCATCATATAACCCTGTCCACTGCTATCCATATCTCATCATATAACCTGTCCACTGTTATCCATATCTCATCATATAACCCTGTCCACTGCTATCCATATCTCATCATATAACCCTGTCCACTGTTATCCATATCTCATCATATGGTCCTTGTCCATGTGGTCCTTCTGTGGCTCAGTTGGTGAGAGCATGGCGCTTGTAACGCCAGGGTAGTGGGTTCGAGCCTCCCGGGACCACCCATACGTAGAATGTATGCACACATGACTGTAAGTCGCTTTGGATAAAGCGTCAGCTAAATGGCATATATTATATAACCTCGTCCACTGTTATCCATATCTTATACCACCACAACCGATGCCGCACTCAATTGGCTGTATAGGCCATAAGAAAACAGGACAATGCTCATCCAGAGGTGGCTCTCCTAGTGAACAGGGACTTTAATGCAGGGAAACTCATCCGTTTGACCTCATTTCTACCAGCATGTCACATATGCAACCAGAGGGAAAACAACTCTAGACCAGCTTTACTCCACATACGGAGACGTGTACAAAGCTCTCCTCGCCCTCCATTTGGCAAATCTGACCATAATTATATCCTCCTGATTCCTGCTTACAAGCAAAAACTACAGCAAGAGGCACCAGTGACCAGATCAATAAGAAAGTGGTCAGATGAAGCAGATGCTAAACTACAGGACTGTTTTGCACAGACTGGAAAATGTTCCGGGATACAGATTGTACTGAGGAGTACACCACATCAGTCACTGGCTTCAGCAGTAAGTGCATTGATGACATTGTCCCCACAGTGACTGTGCGTACATACCTCCAAGGAGAAGCCACGGACTACAGGCAACATCCGCTTTGAGCTTTCAAGAAGCGGAGGCTTATAAGAAATCCCGCGACACTCCGATGAACCATCAAACAGGCAAAGTGTCAATACAGGACTAAGATCGAACTTACTACACCGGCTCCTACACTAGTCGGATGTGGCAGGGCGTGTAAACTATTACAGACTACAAAGGAAGCACAGCCGCGAGCTGCCCAGTGACACGAGCCTACCAGACAAGCTAAATTACTTCTATGCTCGCTTCAAGGCAAGCAACACTGAGGCATGCATGAGCACTAGCTGTTCCGGGAAGAATGTGTGATCACGCACCAGCTCATGTGAGTAAGACCTTCAAACAGGTCAACATTCACAAGGCCGCAGGGCCAGACAAATTACCAGGACGTGTACTCCGAGCATGCGCTGACCAACTGACAAATGTCTTAAATCTGACATTTTCAACCTGTCCCTGACAGAGTCTATAATACCAACACGTTTCAAGCAGACCACCATAGCTTGATCGTAGCTAGCTACGGCCTCCGACCGCAAGGCACTACAGAGGATAGTGTGTACAGCCTGGGGCCAAGCTTCCTGCCACTCAGGACCTGTATACCAAGTGATCAAATCAAATGTATTTATATAGCTCTTCATACATCAGCTGATATCTCAAAGTGCTGTACAGAAACCCAGCCTAAAACCCAAACAGCAAGCAATGCAGGTAGAAGCACGGTGGCTAGGAAAAATTCCCTAGAAAGGCCAGAACCTAGAAGAAAAACCGAGAGGAACCAGGGTATGAGGGGTGGCCAGTCCCTGGCTGTGGCGGGGTGGAGATTATAACAGAACATGGCCAAGATGTTCAAATGTTCATAAATGACCAGCATGGTCAAATAATAATAATCACAGTAGTTGCCGAGGGTGCAGTGTCAGCACCTCAGGAGTAATGCCGCTTGGCTTTTCATAGCCGATCATTCAGAGTATTCTACCACTCCTGCTGTCTCTAGAGAGTTGAAAACAGCAGGTCTGGGACAGGTAGCACGTCCGGTGAACAGGTCGGGATTCCATAGCCGCAGGCAGAACAGTTGAAACTGGAGCAGCAGCACAGCCAGGTGGACTGGGGACAGCAAGGAGTCATCATGTCAGGTAGTCCTGAGGCATGGTCCTAGGGCTCAGGTCCTCCGAGAGAGAGAAAGAAAGAATTAGAGAAAGCATACTTAAATTCACACAGGACACTGGATAAGACAGGAGAAGTACTCCAGATATAACAGACTGACCCTCGCCCCTGACACATAAACTACTGCAGCATAAATACTGGAGGCTGAGACAGGAGGGGTCAGGAGACACTGTGGCCCCATCCGATGACACCCCGGACAGGGCCAAACAGGAAGGATATAACCCCACCCACTTTGCCAAAGCACAGCCTCCACACCACTAGAAGGAAGGCCCTAAAAATGGTCAAAGACTCCAGCCACGCTTGTCATGGACTGTTTTCTGCTACCGCATGGCAATCCGTACCGGAGCACCAAGTCTAGGTCCAAAAGGCTTCTTAACAGCTTCTACCCCCAAGCCATAAGACTGCTGAACAATTAATC
>NW_026283727.1:0-4943 GCF_023373465.1 Oncorhynchus keta
TTTTTTTCGTACATTTTTTAAATTGATTTGTGCATGACCAAGGATACTACACATTACAAATGGTAATATACTGTTTTGCAATGTAGTTACTGTGTGAGAAGGAGACAGTAATAGTGAGGCAGACAGCAAAGGTTCCCTCTGTTATCTGTTACTCATTCTACAGAGTTTGTTACTGTAAAAGGATTCAATTGTTGCCAAAACAATTCAAACATTTCCAGCTCAGTTCTCTGATTGCAGCTGTAATGTTTACAGTATTGTTTGTTGTTATTGTGGACAGTTTCTCTTCAAAAACAGCCGTTATTTTAGTGCCTCTACGGAGTGCGTCAGCTAGGTAGTCGACTGTGTGGTGTTCTTGGAAAAAAGCTTTTCTTCGGGCATTTAGAATGCAGTTTCCTGTCTTCAGTGAGGTGAACTGTTAAGAGAAATGTACGGTGTCGTGTTAACACTGGACCAAAATGTCTGTGGTCGAGGAAAAGGGATCCGCACCCGACACTAAAACCTGGACCTGTCATCGGACTCTGTTGTAAAGGTCCTGAATTTCTGTTTTTGTTCAATATTTTCTCAGCTTGTACTGGGGGGGTCTAATGTGTGGATCATGTCCTCGAACGCCTTCTTTTCCACCAGGTGGAACCAAACCATTTATTGTTGTATATGGAAACAGCATCCGTGCACTTTGTCCACCAGGTGGTGGTTTTTGTATTTAACGCTGAACAAAAATATATATTTTTAAACGCAACAAGTTGTTGGTTCCATGTTTCATAAGCTGAAATAAAAGATCACAGAAATGTTCCAGACGCACAACAAAAAAAGAAGCGTATTTTGCTCAAATTTTGTACACTAATTAGTTTACCTGTTAAGTGAGCATTTCTTCTTCGCCAAGATAATCCCTTCACACCTGATGTGCCATATCATGAAGATTAAATAGTTAACGAACTAGCGACCTGGACTTTTTGCATTGACCACACCCCTTTGCTCTACCTTATTTGACTCATCACATGCTGCTGTTATTGTTTATTATTCATCTCGTTGCCTAGTTACTTTACCCCTACCTACAGTGCATTCGGAAAGTATTCAGACCCCTTCACAAAAAAAAAAAAAATGTAAATACATTTTACAGGGAGCGATGCACCGATATGACATTTTACATGGAGCGATGCACCGATATGACATTTTACATGGAGCGATGCACCGATATGACATTTTACATGGAGCGATGCACCGATAAGACAGGTTATTTTTACTATAATTAAATGTCAGGAATTGTGAAAAACAGAGTTGAAATGTATTTGGCTAAAAGGTGTATGTAAACATCCAGCTGTTCATACCCCAACCAGAAGACATGGATTACAGGCAACATCCGCACTGAGCTAAAAGCTGCCGCTTTCAAGGAGCGCGACTCTAACCCGGAAGCTTATAAGAAATCCTGCTATCCCCTCTGATGAACCATCAAACAGGAAAAACGTCAATACAGGACTAAGATCGAATCGTACAACACCGGCTCTGATGCTCGTCGGATGTGGCAGGGCTTGCAAACCATTACAGACTACAAAGGGAAGCACATCCGAGAGCTGCCCAGTGAAAAGAGCTTACCAGACGAGCTAAACTACTTCTATGCTCGCTTCAAAGCAAATAACATTGAAACATTCATGAGAGCACCAGCTGTTCCGGAAGACTGTGATCATGCTCTCCGCAGTCGATGTGAGTAAGAACTTTAAACAGGTCAAAATTCGCAAGGCCAGACGAATTACCAGGACGTGTACGGCGAACATGTGCTTACCAACTGGCAAGTGTCTTCACTGACCTTTTCAACCTCTCCCTGTCCGAGCCTGTAATACCAACATGTTTTAAGCAGACCACCATAGTCCCTGTGCCCAAGAACACTCAAGTAACCTGCCTAAATGACTACCTACGTCTGTAGCCATGAAGTGCTTTGAAAGGCTGGTCATGGCTCACATCACAACCATTATTTACATTTACATTTAAGTCATTTAGCAGACGCTCTTATCCAGAGCGACTTACAAATTGGTGCATACACCTTATGACCACCAGTGGAACAGCCACTTGCATCTAAATCTTGTTGGGGGGGAGAGAAGGATTACTTACCCTTACTTACCCTATCCTAGGTATTCCTTGAAGAGGTGGGGTTTCAGGTGTCTCCGGAAGGTGGTGATTGACTCCGCTGTCCTGGCGTCGTGAGGGAGTTTGTTCCACCATTGGGGGGCCAGAGCAGCGAACAGTTTTGACTGGGCTGAGCGGGAACTGTACTTCCTCAGTGGTAGGGAGGCGAGCAGGCCAGAGGTGGATGAACGCAGTGCCCTTGTTTGGGTGTAGGGCCTGATCAGAGCCTGGAGGTACTGAGGTGCCGTTCCCCTCACAGCTCCGTAGGCGAGCACCATGGTCTTGTAGCGGATGCGAGCTTCAACTGGAAGCCAGTGGAGAGAGCGGAGGAGCGGGGTGACGTGAGAGAACTTGGGAAGGTTGAACACCAGACGGGCTGCGGCGTTCTGGATGAGTTGTAGGGGTTTAATGGCACAGGCAGGGAGCCCAGCCAACAGCGAGTTGCAGTAATCAAGACGGGAGATGACAAGTGCCTGGATTAGGACCTGCGCCGCTTCCTGTGTGAGGCAGGGTCGTACTCTGCGGATGTTGTAGAGCATGAACCTACAGGAACGGGACACCGCCTTGATGTTAGTTGAGAACGTCAGGGTGTTGTCCAGGATCACGCCAAGGTTCTTAGCGCTCTGGGAGGAGGACACAATGGAGTTGTCAACCGTGATGGCGAGATCATGGAACGGGCAGTCCTTCCCCGGGAGGAAGAGGAGCTCCGTCTTGCTGAGGTTCAGCTTGAGGTGGTGATCCGTCATCCACACTGATATGTCTGCCAGACATGCAGAGATGCGATTCGCCACCTGGTCATCAGAAGGAGGAAAGGAGAAGATTAATTGTGTGTCGTCTGCATAGCAATGATAGGAGAGACCATGTGAGGTTATGACAGAGCCAAGTGACTTGGTGTATAGCGAGAATAAGAGAGGGCCTAGAACAGAGCCCTGGGGACACCAGTGGTGAGAGCGCGTGGTGAGGAGACAGATTCTCGCCACGCCACCTGGTAGGAGCGACCTGTCAGGTAGGACGCAATCCAAGCGTGGGCCGCGCCAGAGATGCCCAACTCGGAGAGGGTGGAGAGGAGGATCTGATGGTTCACAGTATCGAAGGCAGCCGATAGGTCTAGAAGGATGAGAGCAGAGGAGAGAGAGTTAGCTTTAGCAGTGCGGAGCGCCTCCGTGATACAGAGAAGAGCAGTCTCAGTTGAATGACTAGTCTTGAAACCTGACTGATTTGGATCAAGAAGGTCATTCTGAGAGAGATAGCGGTAGAGCTGGCCAAGGACGGCACGCTCAAGAGTTTTGGAGAGAAAAGAGAGAAGGGATACTGGTCTGTAGTTGTTGACATCGGAGGGATCGAGTGTAGGTTTTTTCAGAAGGGGTGCAACTCTCGCTCTCTTGAAGACGGGAGGACGTAGCCAGCGGTCAGGGATGAGTTGATGAGCGAGGTGAGGTAAGGGAGAAGGTCTCCGGAAATGGTCTGGAGAAGAGAGGAGGGGATAGGGTCAAGCGGGCAGGTTGTTGGGCGGCCGGCCGTCACAAGACGCGAGATTTCATCTGGAGAGAGAGGGGAGAAAGAGGTCAGAGCATAGGGTAGGGCAGTGTGAGCAGAACCAGCGGTGTCGTTTGACTTAGCAAGCGAGGATCGGATGTCATCGACCTTCTTTTCAAAATGGTTGACGAAGTCATCTGCAGAGAGGGGAGGAGGGAGGGGAGGATTCAGGAGGGAGGAGAAGGTGGCAAAGAGCTTCCTAGGGTTAGAGGCAGATGCTTGGAATTTAGAATGGTAGAAAGTGGCTTTAGCAGCAGAGACAGAGGAGGAAAATGTAGAGAGGAGGGAGTGAAAGGATGCCAGGTCCGCAGGGAGGCGAGTTTTCCTCCATTTCCGCTCGGCTGCCCGGAGCCCTGTTCTGTGAGCTCGCAATGAGTCGTCGAGCCACGGAGCGGGAGGGGAGGACCGAGCCGGCCTGGAGGATAGGGGACATAGGGAGTCAAAGGATGCAGTAAGGGAGGAGAGGAGGGTTGAGGAGGCAGAATCAGGAGATAGGTTGGAGAAAGTTTGAGCAGAGGGAAGAGAAGATAGGATGGAAGAGGAGAGAGTAGCGGGGAGAGAGAGCGAAGGTTGGGACGGCGCGATACCATCCGAGTAGGGGCAGTGTGGGAAGTGTTGGATGAGAGCGAGAGGGAAAAGGATACAAGGTAGTGGTCGGAGACTTGGAGGGAGTTGCAATGAGGTTAGTGGAAGAACAGCATCTAGTAAAGATGAGGTCAAGCGTATTGCCTGCCTTGTGAGTAGGGGGAAGGTGAGAGGGTGAGGTCAAAAGAGGAGAGGAGTGGAAAGAAGGAGGCAGAGAGGAATGAGTCAAAGGTAGACGTGGGGAGGTTAAAGTCGCCCAGAACTGTGAGAGGTGAGCCGTCCTCAGGAAAGGAGCTTATCAAGGCATCAAGCTCATTGATGAACTCTCCGAGGGAACCTGGAGGGCGATAAATGATAAGGATGTTAAGCTTGAAAGGGCTGGTAACTGTGACAGCATGGAATTCAAAGGAGGCAATAGACAGATGGGTAAGGGGAGAAAGAGAGAAAGACCACTTGGGAGAGATGAGGATCCCGGTGCCACCACCCCGCTGACCAGAAGCTCTCGGGGTGTGCGAGAACACGTGGGCGGACGAGGAGAGAGCAGTAGGAGTAGCAGTGTTATCTGTGGTGATCCATGTTTCCGTCAGTGCCAAGAAGTCAAGGGACTGGAGGGAGGCATAGGCTGAGATGAACTCTGCCTTGTTGGCCGCAGATTGGCAGTTCCAGAGGCTACTAGAGACCTGGAACTCCACGTGGGTCGTACG
>NW_026283728.1:0-22500 GCF_023373465.1 Oncorhynchus keta
CAAAGAACCCCACCAGCTAGAGAGATTGCGGCTCCAGAGGTGTGTGTGTGTGTGTGTGTGTGTGTGTGTGTGTGTGTGTGTGCTTCTATTACACCAAAACAGTCTCTAATATAACCATCATTACACCATAGATAACAGCCTCTACTAATATAACCATCATTGCACCATAGATAACAGCCTCTACTAATATAACCATCATTACACCATAGATAACAGCCTCTACTAATATAACCATCATTATACCATAGATAACAGCCTCTACTAATATAACCATCATTACACCATAGATAACAGCCTCTACTAATATAACCATCATTACACCATAGATAACAGCCTCTACTAATATAACCATCATTACAATAATAAAGCCTCTACTAATATAACCATCATTACACCATAGATAACAGTCCTACTAATATAACCATCATTACACCATAACAACCTCTACTAATATAACCATCATTACACCATAACAGTCTCTACTAATTTAACCATCATTACACCATAGATAAAAGCCTCTACTAATATAACCATCATTACACCATAACAACCTCTACTAATATAACCATCATTACACCATAACAACAACCTCTACTAATATAACCATCATTACACCATAACAACCTCTACTAATATAAATCGTCATACCATAACAGTCTCTACTAATATAACCATCATTACACCATAACAGCTCTACTAATATAACCATCATTACACCATAACAGCCTCTACTAATATAACCATCATTACACCATAACAGTCTCTACTAATATAACCATCATTACACCATAGATAACAACCTCTACTAATATAACCATCATTACACCATAACAACCTCTACTAATATAACCATCATTAGACCATAACAGTCTCTACTAATATAACCATCATTACCATAGATAACAGCCTCTATCTTAACAGCCTCACTAATATACCACCATTAACAACAGTCTCTACTAATATAACCATCATTACACCATAGATAACAACCTCTACTAATATAACCATCATTACACTAGATGTTATAACAGTCTCTACTAATATAACCATCATTACACCATAACAGCCTCTACTAATATAACCATCATTACACCATAACAGTCTCTACTAATATAACCATCATTACACCATAGATAACAGCTACTAATATAACCATCATTACACCATAACAGCCTCTACTAATATAACCATCATTACACCACATAACAGTCTCTACTAATATAACCATCATTACACCATTTAAGCCTCTACTAATATAACCATCATTACACCATAACAGTCTCTACTAATATAACCATCATTAGATGTTATAACAGTCTCTACTAATATAACCATCATTACACCATAACAGTTCTCTACTAATATAACCATCATTACACTAGATAACAACCTCTACTAATATAACCATCATTACACCATAACAACCTCTACTAATATAACCATCATTACACCATCTACTAATATAACCATCATTACACCATAAGGAACAGCCTCTACTAATATAACCATCATTACACCATAACAACAGCTTTCTACTAATATAACCATCATTACACCATAACAGTCTCTACTAATATAACCATCATTACACCATAGATAACAGTCTCTACTAATATAACCATCATTACACCATAGATAACAACCTCTACTAATATAACCATCATTATAACAACCTCTACTAATATAAACCATCATTACACCATAACAACCTCTACTAATATAACCATCATTACACCATAGATAACAACCTCTACTAATATAACCATCATTACACCATAACAGCCTCTACTAATATAACCATCATTCATAGATAACAGCCTCTACTAATATAACCATCATTACACCATCTCTACTAATATAACCATCATTACACCATAACAGCCTCTACTAATATAACCATCATTACACCATAATAACCTCTACTAATATAACCATCATTACACCATAACAGCCTCTACTAATATAACCATCATTACACCATAGATAACAGCCTCTACTAATATAACCATCATTACACCATAACATCTACTAATATAACCATCATTACACCATAGATAACAGCCTCTACTAATATAACCATCATTACACCATAACAACCTCTACTAATATAACCATCATTACACCATAGATAACAGCCTCTACTAATATAACCATAATATACACCATAGATAACAGTCTCTACTAATATAACCATCATTACACCATAGATAACAACCTCTACTAATATAACCATCATTACACCATTAATCTACTAATATAACCATCATTACACCATAACAGCCTCTACTAATATAACCATCATTACACCATAACAGTCTCTACTAATATAACCATCATTACACCATAACAACCTCTACTAATATAACCATCATTACACCATAACAGCCTCTACTAATATAACCATCATTACACCATAACAGTCTACTAATATAACCATCATTACACCATAGATAACAGCCTCTACTAATATAACCACCATTACACCATAACAGTCTCTACTAATATAACCATCATTACAACTACATAGATAACAACCTCTACTAATATAACCATCATTACACCATAGATAACAACCTCTACTAATATAACCATCATTACACCATAGATAACAGCCTCTACTAATATAACCATCATTACACCATAGATAACAGCCTCTACTAATATAACCATCATTACACCATAACAGCCTCTACTAATATAACCATTCATTAACACCATAGATAAACAACCTCTACTAATATAACCATCATTACACCATAACAGTCTCTACTAATATAACCATCATTACACCATAGATAACAGTCTCTACTAATATAACCATCATTACACCATACCAGTCTCTACTAATATAACCATCATTACACCATAGATAACAGTCTCTACTAATATAACCATCATTACATTCATAACAGTCTCTACTAATATAACCATCATTACACCATAACAACCTCTACTAATATAACCATCATTACACCATAGATAACAGCCTCTACTAATATAACCATCATTACACCATAGATAACAACCTCTACTAATATAACCATCATTACACCATAACAACCTCTACTAATATAACCATCATTACACCATAACAGCCTCTACTAATATAACCCATTACACAACAACTCTACTAATATAACCATCATTACACCATAGATAACAGCCTACTAATATAAACTATCATTACACCATAACCATCATTACACCACAGATAACAGCCTCTACTAATATAACCACCATTACACCATAGATAACAGCCTCTACTAATATAACCATCATTACACCATAGATAACAGCCTCTACTAATATAACCATCATTACACCATTTAGCCTCTACTAATATATAACATTACACCATAACACCTCTACTAATATAACCATCATTACACCATAACAGTCTCTACTAATATAACCATCATTACACCATAGATAACAGCCTCTACTAATATAACCATCATTACAACATAACAGCCTCTACTAATATAACCATCATTACACCATAGATAACAGCCTCTACTAATATAACCATCATTACACCATAACAACCTCTACTAATATAACCATCATTACACCATAGAACAACCTCTACTAATATAACCATCATTACACCATAACAACCTCTACTAATATAACCATCATTACACCATAGATAACAGCCTCTACTAATATAACCATCATTACACCATAGATAACAGCCTCTACTAATATAACCATCATTACACCATAACAGCCTCTACTAATATAACCATCATTACACCATAGATAACAACCTCTACTAATATAACCATCATTACACCATAACAACCTCTACTAATATAACCATCATTACACCATAGATAACAACCTCTACTAATATAACCATCATTACACCATAACAGCCTCTACTAATATAACCATCATTACACCATAACAGTCTCTACTAATATAACCATCATTACACCATAGATAACAACCTCTACTAATATAACCATCATTACACCATAACAGCCTCTACTAATATAACCATCATTACACCATAGATAACAGACTAATATAACCATCATTACACCATAACAGCTATACTAATATAACCATCATTACACCATAACAACCTCTACTAATATAACCATCATTACACCATAGATAGTCTCTACTAATATAACCATCATTACACCATAACAGCCTCTACTAATATAACCATCATTACACCATAACAGTCTCTACTAATTTAACCATCATTGCACCATAGATAACAACCTCTACTAATATAACCATCATTACACCATAGATAACAGCCTCTACTAATATAACCATCATTACACCATAACAGCCTCTACTAATATAACCATCATTACACCATAGATAACAGCCTCTACTAATATAACCATCATTACACCATAACAGCCTCTACTAATATAACCATCATTACACCATAACAGCCTCTACTAATATAACCATCATTACACCATAGATAACAGCCTCTACTAATATAACCACCATTACACCATAACAGTCTCTACTAAATAACCATCATTACACCATAGATAACAGCATCTACTAATATAACCATCATTACACCATAACAGTGAGGACTCAGTCTTGATTTGGTCTATGACAGTGAGGACTCAGTCTTCATTTGGTCTACTAATATGAGGACTCAGTCTTGATTTGGTCTATGATAACAGTGAGGACTCAGTCTTGATTTGGTCTATGACAGTGAGGACTCAGTCTTGATTTGGTCTATGACAGTGAGACTCGGTCTTGATTTGTCTCGGACAGTGAGGACTCAGTCTTGTCTCGGACAGTGAGGACTCAGTGTTGTCTCGGACAGTTAGGACTCAGTCTTGACTCGGACAGTGAGGACTCAGTCTTGTCTCGGACAGTGAGGACTCAGTCTTGTCTCGGGACAGTGAGGGGACTTCAGTCTTGTCCTCGGACAGACCAAATATAAAATACTCCTTTCTTCAAACATTAATATTTGGAACTCAGTCTTGTCTCAGTGTGACAGTGAGGACTCAGTGTTGTCTCGGACAGTTAGGGTATACTCAGTCTTGACTTCAAAGTACAGTGAGGACTTATCGTAATTTTTCCCGAGACCAGAGGAGTATATTAAAAAATGCTATTGTCTGCAGGCAGCCAGATGATTCCATTCAGTCAGCATAAAAACCTATTCTCCAGACCAAATATAAAACACTCCTTTCTTCAAACATGAATATTTGAACAGCAGCTGGTTTTGGCACAGAGCATCTATTATAGACAGCGGTGCTCAGTGGTGGACCGATAGGCCTTCAGTGTGACAGGTTGTCAAGCCGGTTTTGGCATGGAGCGTAATACCAACACACTCAACGTGTAGGAGAGGACACTTTCTGGTAAAACACACAGGACCAGTGTTTTGGTAGCTGGAGGGTATATTCAGGTATAAACTCAGCTGGTTTTGGCATACCTCACTTCTCTCTGGTTTTCAAAGCAGTATGGTGAAGGTCATATGACTTATCAATTAAGTAGTACAATAGAGAACTGGTTTTGGCATGGAGCAGCTCTCAAGAGCAGCTCAGCTGGTTTTAGCAAAAGCTGGTTTTGCATGGAGCAGTTCTCGCATCGCAATGGAGCAGCACGTTTTGAAATATATTAACATATATTAACACACACAGCCTAGTTTCAGTGGAATATTGTCTGCAGGCAGCCAGAGTGTTTCAGCTCTCAGCTGGTTTTGGCATGGAGCAGTCAGCTGGAGCAGCTCTCAACTGGTTTTGGCATGGAGCAGCTCTCAGCTGGGTTTGGCATGGAGCAGCTCTCAGCTGGTTTTGCATGGAGCAGCTCTCAGCTGGTTTTGGCATGGAGCAGCTCTCAGCTGGTTTTGGCATGGAGCAGCTCTCAACTGGTTTTGGCAATGGAGCACCAACGTGGAGCAGCTCTCAGCTGGTTATGGCATGGAGCAGCTCTCAGCTTGTTTTGGCATGGAGCAGCTCTCAACTGGTTTTGGCATGGAGCAGCTCTCAACTGGTTTTGGCATGGAGCAGCTCTCAGCTGGTTTTGGCATGGGAGCAGCAGGTTTTCTCAGCTGGTTTTGGCATGGAGCAGCTCTCAGCTGGTTTTGGTTTTTAATGGAGCAGCTCTCAACTGGTTTTGGCATGGAGCTATCAGCTGGTTTTCATCAGCTGGTTTTGGCATGGATCTGCTGGTTTTGGCAGCTCTCAGCTGGTTTTTTGGCATGGAGCAACTCTCAGCTGGTTTTGGCAACTCTCATGGCATGGAGCAGCTCTCAGCTGGTTTTGGCATGGAGCAGCTTTCAGATGGTTTTGGCATCAGCTCAACTGGTTTTGGCATGGAGCAGCTCTCAACTGGTTTTGGCATGGAGCAGCTCTCAGCTGGTTTTGGCATGGAGCAGCTCTCAGCTGGTTTTGGCATGGAGCAGCTCTCAGCTGGTTTTGGCATGGATCAGCTCTCAGCTGGTTTTGAATCAGCTCCTCAATGGAGCAGCTCTCAGGTGGTTTTGGCATGGAGCAGCTCAACTGGTTTTCAGCAGCTCTGGTTTTGGCATGGAGCAGCTCTCAGCTGGTTTTGGTATGGAGCAGCTCTCAGCTGGTGGTTTTGGCATGGAGCAGCAGCTCAGCTGCTCAGCTGGTTTGGCATGGATCAGCTCAAGCATGGAGCAGCTCTCAGGGTTTGGCATGGAGCAGCTCTCAACTGGTTTTGCATGGAGCAGCTCTCAGCTGGTTTTGGCATGGAGCAGCTCTCAGCTGGTTTGGCATGGATCAGCTCTCAACTGGTTATGGCATGGAGCAGCATGGAGCAGCTCTCAGCTGGTTTTGGCATGGGTGTTGGGTGTTGGCATGGATCAGCTCTCAACTGGTTTTGGCATGGAGCAGCTCTCAACTGGTTTTGCATGGAGCAGCTCTCAACTGGTTTTGCCATGGAGCAGCTCTCAGCTGGTTTTAGCATGGAGCAGCTCTCAGCTGGTTTTGGCATGGAGCAGCTCTCAGCTGGTTTTGGCATGGAGCAGCTCTCAGCTGGTTTTGGCATGGAGCAGCTCTCAGCTGGTTTTGGCATGGAGCAGCTCTCAACTGGTTTTGGCATGGAGCAGCTCTCAGCTGGTTTTGGCATGGAGCAGCTCTCAACTGGTTTTGGCATGGAGCAGCTCTCAACTGGTTTTTATGGGAGCAGCCTCAGCTGTTTTGGCAGATCAGCTCTCAGCTGGTTTTGGGCATGGAGCAGCTCTCAGCTGGTTTTGGCATGGAGCAGCTCTCAGCTGGTTTTGGCATGGAGCAGCTCTCAGCTGGAATGACATGGAGCAGCTCTCAACTGTAGGATGGAGCAGCTCTCAACTGGTTTTGCATCAGAAGAATGACATATCTACCAGTAAATGCTAACTAAGACAACAATGGGTATGGACAAACCAGGTATTATTCATAACTGAGGGAGGAGAGAGAGGTCAGTAGGACTGTAAAAGTTCCTCAATGGTAAGAGGAGTCCCGTGGTGTTCTACATATCTGCAGAAATCTATTCAGGTGTATCTTTTGGGGCTTTTCAATGGTTTTGGCGAGCTGTTGCAATCCTGTTGGTTTTGATGATGACAGCTACTGCCTGTAAAACACAGTCCAGTTCAAAGTGAATGATGAGCAGCTACTCCTGTAAACACATCAGTGGTTTTTGCAAGCAGTGATCTGCCTGATGGAATGGGCCCTACTGCCTGTAAACACACAGTCCAGTTCAAAGTGAATGATGACAGGCCCTACTGTCCTGTAAACACACAGTCCAGTTCATAGTGAATGATGACAGGCCCTACTGCCTGTAAACACACAGTCCAGTTCAAAGTGAATGATGACAGGCCCTACTGCCTGTAAACAGTCCAGTTCAGTCCAGTTCAAAGTGAATGATGACAGGCCCTACTGCCTGTAAACACACAGTCCAGTTCAACGTGAATGATGACAGGCCCTACTGCCTGTAAAACACACAGTCCAGTTCATAGTGAATGATGACAGGCCCTACTGCCTGTAAAATGATGACAGTCCAGTTCAAAGTGAATGATGACAGGCCCTACTGCCTGTAAACACACAGTCCAGTTCAAGTGAATGATGACAGGCCCTACTGCCTGTAAACACACAGTCCAGTTCATAGTGAATGATGACAGGCCCTACTGCCTGTAAACACACAGTCCAGTTCAAAATGACAGCCCTACTCCTGAATGATGACAGGCCCTACTGCCTGGAAACACACAGTCCAGTTCAAAGTGAATGATGGACAGGCCCTACTGCCTGTAAACACACAGTCCAGTTCAAAGTGAATGATGACAGGCCCTACTGCCTGTAAACACACAGTCCAGTTCAAGTGAATGATGACAGGCCCTACTGCCTGTAAACACACAGTCCAGTTCAAAGTGAATGATGACAGGCCCTACTGCCTGTAAACACACAGTCCAGTTCAAAGTGAATGATGACAGGCCCTACTGCCTGTAAACACACAGTCCAGTTCAAAGTGAATGATGACAGGCCCTACTGCCTGTAAACACACAGTCCAGTTCAGTGAATGGCCCTAGCCTGTAAACACACAGTCCAGTTCAAATGAACACACAGTCCAGTTCAAAGTGAATGATGACAGGCCCTACTGCCTGTAAACACACAGTCCAGTTCAAAGTGAATGATGACAGGCCCTACTTCCTGTAAACACACAGTCCAGTTCAAAGTGAATGATGACAGGCCCTACTGCCTGTAAACACACAGTCCAGTTCAAAGTGAATGATGACAGGCCCTACTTCCTGTAAACACACAGTCCAGTTCAAAGTGAATGATGACAGGCCCTACTGCCTGAAACAAAACAGTGAATGATGACAGTCCAGTTCAAAGTCCAGTTCAAATGAATGATGACAGGCCCTACTGCCTGTAAACACACAGTCCAGTTCAAAGTGAATGATGACAGGCCCTACTTCCTGTAAAACACACAGTCCAGTTCAGTGAATGATGACAGGCCCTACTGCCTGTAAACACACAGTCCAGTTCAAAGTGAATGATGACAGGCCCTACTTCCTGTAAACACACAGTCCAGTTCAAAGTGAATGATGACAGGCCCTACTGCCTGTAAACACACAGTCCAGTTCAAAGTGAATGATGACAGGCCCTACTTCCTGTAAACACACAGTCCAGTTCAAAGTGAATGATGACAGGCCCTACTGCCTGTAAACACACAGTCCAGTTCAAAGTGAATGATGACAGGCCCTACTTCCTGTAAACACACAGTCCAGTTCAAAGTGAATGATGACAGGCCCTACTGCCTGTAAAACACACAGTCCAGTTCAAAGTGAATGATGACAGGCCCTACTGCCTGTAAACACACAGTCCAGTTCAAAGTGAATGATGACAGGCCCTACTGCCTGTAAACACACAGTCCAGTTCAAAGTGAATGATGACAGGCCCTACTGCCTGTAAACACACAGTCCAGTTCAAAGTGAATGATGACAGGCCCTACTGCCTGTAAACACACAGTCCAGTTCAAAGTGAATGATGACAGGCCCTACTGCCTGTGATGACAACTGCCTGTAAAACACACAGTCCAGTTCAAGTGAATGATGACAGGCCCTACTGCCTGTAAAACACAGTCCAGTTAAAAGTGAATGATGACAGGCCCTACTGCCTGTAAACACACAGTCCAGTTCAAAGTGAATGATGACAGGCCCTACTGCCTGTAAAACACAGTCCAGTTCAAAGTGAATGTGACAGGCCCCAGTTCCAGTTCAAGTGAATGATGACAGGCCCTACTGCCTGTAAACACACAGTCCAGTTCAAAGTGAATGATGACAGGCCCTACTGCCTGTAAACACACATGATCCAGCCTGTAAAACACACAGTCCAAAGTGAATGATGACAGGCCCTACTGCCTGTAAACACACAGTCCAGTTCAAAGTGAATGATGACAGGCCCTACTGCCTGTAAACACACAGTCCAGTTCAAAGTGAATGATGACAGGCCCTACTGCCTGTAAACACACAGTCCAGTTCAAAGTGAATGATGACAGGCCCTACTGCCTGTAAAAACACACAGTCCAGTTGGAAACACACAGTCCAGTGAATGATGACAGGCCCTACTGCCTGTAAACACACAGTCCAGTTCAAAGTGAATGATGACAGGCCCTACTGCCTGTAAACACACAGTCCAGTTCAAAGTGAATGATGACAGGCCCTACTTCCTGTAAACACACAGTCCAGTTCAAAGTGAATGATGACAGGCCCTACTTCCTGTAAACACACAGTCCAGTTCAAAGTGAATGATGACAGGCCCTACTGCCTGTAAACACACAGTCCAGTTCAAAGTGAATGATGACAGGCCCTACTGCCTGTAAACACACAGTCCAGTTCAAAGTGAATGATGACAGGCCCTACTGCCTGTAAACACACAGTCCAGTTCAAAGTGAATGATGACAGGCCCTACTGCCTGTAAACACACAGTCCAGTTCAAAGTGAATGATGACAGGCCCTACTTCCTGTAAACACACAGTCCAGTTCAAAGTGAATGATGACAGGCCCTACTGCCCCTGTAAACACACAGTCCAGTTCAAAGTGAATGATGACAGGCCCTACTTCCTGTAAACACACAGTCCAGTTCAAAGTGAATGATGACAGGCCCTACTTCCTGTAAACACACAGTCCAGTTCAAAGTGAATGATGACAGGCCCTACTGCCTGTAAACACACAGTCCAGTTCAAAGTGAATGATGACAGGCCCTACTGCCTGTAAACACACAGTCCAGTTCAAAGTGAATGATGACAGGCCCTACTGCCTGTAAACACACAGTCCAGTTCAAAGTGAATGATGACAGGCCCTACTGCCTGTAAACACACAGTCCAGTTCAAAGTGAATGATGACAGGCCCTACTGCCTGTAAACACACAGTCCAGTTCAAAGTGAATGATGACAGGCCCTACTTCCTGTAAACACACAGTCCAGTTCAAAGTGAATGATGACAGGCCCTACTGCCTGTAAACACACAGTCCAGTTCAAAGTGAATGATGACAGGCCCTACTGCCTGTAAACACACAGTCCAGTTCAAAGTGAATGATGACAGGCCCTACTGCCTGTAAACACACAGTCCAGTTCAAAGTGAATGATGACAGGCCCTACTGCCTGTAAACACACAGTCCAGTTCAAAGTGAATGATGACAGGCCCTACTTCCTGTAAACACACAGTCCAGTTCAAAGTGAATGATGACAGGCCCTACTGCCTGTAAACACACAGTCCAGTTCAAAGTGAATGATGACAGGCCCTACTTCCTGTAAACACACAGTCCAGTTCATAGTGAATGATGGCAGGCCCTACTGCCTGTAAACACACAGTCCAGTTCAAAGTGAATGATGACAGGCCCTACTGCCTGTAAACACACAGTCCAGTTCAAAGTGAATGATGGCAGGCCCTACTGCCTGTAAACACACAGTCCAGTTCATAGTGAATGATGACAGGCCCTACTTCCTGTAAAACACACAGTCCAGTTCAAAGTGAATGATGACAGGCCCTACTGCCTGTAAAAACACAGTCCAGTTCAAAGTGAATGATGACAGGCCCTACTGCCTGTAAACACACAGTCCAGTTCAAAGTGAATGATGACAGGCCCTACTTCCTGTAAACACACAGTCCAGTTCACTGAAGTGCCCTAATGTACCAGTTTCCAGGCCCTAGGACTATAAACACACAGTCCAGTTCAAAGTGAATGATGACAGGCCCTACTGCCAGTAAACACACAGTCCAGTTCAAAGTGAATGATTCCAGGATCACTGGGGACTATAGTAATGTACCAGTTTCCAGGATCACTAGGACTATAGTAATGTACCAGTTTCTAGGATCACTGGGGACTATAGTAATGTCCAGTTTCAGGATCACTGGGGACTATAGTAATGTACCAGTTTCCAGGATCTGGGGACTAGCCAGTTTCCAGGATCTGGGGACTACACAGACATTTCCAGGACCATGGGGACTATGTAATGTACCAGGCCAGGATCACTGGGGACTATAGTAATGTACCAGTTTCCAGGATCACTGGGGACTATGATGACAGGCCCTAGATCACTGTAAACTACAGTAATGTACCAGTTTCAAAGGATCATGGGGACTATAGTAATGTACCAGTTTCTAGGATCACTGGGGAAACACACAGTTTCCAGGATCAAAGGGACTATAATGTACCATTTTCCAGGCCCACTGCCTGTAAACACACATGTACCAGTTTCCAGGAAAGGAACCACTGGGGACTATAGTAATGTACCAGTTTCCAGATCACTGGGACTATAGTAATACCAGTTTCCAGGATCACTGGGGACTACAGTAATCAGGATCACTGGAGACCAGTAAGTGCAGTTTCCAGGATCACTGGGGACTACAGTCCAGTTTCCCACTGACCATGGCAGGACTACTGGAGACCAGTAATGTACCAGTTTCCAGGATCAATAGGGACTACAGTAATGTACCAGGCCCAGGATCACTGGGGACTATAGTAAACACAATGTACCAGTTTCCAGGATCACTGGGGACTACAGTAATGTACCAGTTTCCTAGGATCACTGGGGACTACAGTAATGTACCAGTTTCCCAGGACCACTGGGGACTATAGTAATGTACCAGTTTGACCAGGACTGTAAGCAGTCCAGGCAAAGTACCAGTTTCCCAGGATCACAGGGGACTACAGTAATGTAGAACTGGGGACTACAGTCCAGTTCCCAGTGAATGATGGCAGGCCCACTGGGACTACAGTAATGTACCAGCCTGGAAACACACAGGATCACACACATACACAATGACACAGGCCCACTGCCTGTAAACACACAGTCCACACACAGTGACACACACACACACACACACACACAAAACACACAGGCCAACAATCATCGAGTGAATCAAAGCATGACAGGAACACTGCCTTAAACACACTTTCACAAACTATAATCAATTTGGCAGGAAAGTGACAGAAAAACAAACAGTCCTCTTCAAAGTGAACTGAGACAGAGAAGAGAGAGAAAGACAGAGAGAGAGAGAGAGAGAGAGACAGAGACAGAGAGAGAGAGACAGACAGAGACAGACAGAATGAGACAGGCCCTACTTCCTGTAAGAGACACAGTCCAGAGAGACAGAGAGAGACAGGCCCTAGAGAGAGAGAAAGAGAGCATATCTTGTTCAATTTTGTAAATGTTTACATCCCAAACGACACCCTCTACTGAACAGAGACAGTTCAAAGTGACTATATAGGGAATAGGGCCCTGGTCTATAGTGTAAACAGGGAATAGTCCACTATACAGGGAATAGTCTAAAGGCTCTGGTCTAAAGTAGTGTACTATACAGGGAATAGGGCTCTGGTCTAAAGTAGAACTATACAGGGAATAGGGCCCTGGTCAGAGTAGTGTACATATAGGAATAGGGCTCTGGTCACACAGTAGTGCACTATATAGGAATAGGGCTCTTGTCTAAAGTAGTACACTATCTATAGGGAATATGGTACCATTTAGGATGCACAGTGTCTGTCTGTCAGCTGGTCTAAAGTAGTACACTATATATGAACAGGCCCACACAGATTAGTACACACACACCAGTCGGCAGAAGTCACTATGATAGGCCAAATGTGTCTAAAGTCAGAGATGCCGTAGGGAAATGCCAAGGATTACAACACATCTGTCAGACTGGTGTAAAACACACACACACACACACACACACACACACACACACACACACACACACACATGACACACACACACACACACACACACACACACCAGTATCACACAAAGTGAGTCAGACACAGGAAATAACAGTATATTACAACACTGAGACAAACACACACACACACACACACTGTTTTTGCACACGACTGCCTGTAAACACACAGTCCAGTTCAAAGTGGGGGACTGTGGTAATCACACAGACCTGTGAAACACACAGTCTAACATCCTCAACTGTGAATTGCCTACAGTCTGTGTGTGTGTATCAGCACCAGTCCAGGATCTGTGTTGTGATAGTCTGTGCTGTAACTCAACCTGTCTGTGTCTGTGTCCTGTGTCTGTGTCTGTGTGTGTGTGTGTGTGTGTGTCTGTGTGTGTCTGTGTCTGTGTGTGTGATGTGTGTCTGTGTCTGTGTCTGTGTCTGTGCCTGTGTCTGTGTGTGTGTGTCTGTGTGTGTCTGTGTGTCTGTGTCGTGCGTCTGTCTGTGTGTGTCTGTGTGTCTGTGTCTGTGTCTGTGTCTGTGTCTGTGTCTGTGTGTGTCTGTGTCTGTGTCTGTGTCAGTCTGTGTGTGTGTCTGTGTCTGTGTCTGTGTGTCTGTCTGTGTCTGTGTGTGTGTCACTATTAACTGGCTATATGCCTCTCAGTCTCTCCAATCTAACCCAGTACATTTCCTGCACCATTTGGCAATTTCCGCCTGATTGCAATCACACACACACACACACACACACACACACACACACACACACACACACACACACACACAGACACACACACACACACACACACACACACACACACACACACACACACACACACACACACACACACACACACACACACACAGACACAGACACAGACACACACAGACAGAGAAACAATAGAGACTGCATGGCTACCTTCCTGTGGAAATGGAACTGTGTAAGGCTGGCTGTTAGAGGTCAGAAGGTGAACCCTTTTAAGTTTTTACCTCAGTCCAGAGATGAAGGTGCATGGACCACTGGTGTTATTCTGGTGGTGATAAAAGAGGAAGATATTGATGCTTTTACTTCGTTTTCAATATAATCACACCTGAGGCAACAACGGCACCCTGTTCCCTACAAAGTCCACTCGTTTTGACCAGAGAGATATGGGCCCCAGTTGGGGACACACCCTACTACTGCTGAGGGAAGCTTGTCTAGTTTTGATGTGGGAGAAGAAGAAAGATATATATATGTATATATCCGTAAATTAAGACAGTCAGTACCAGGAGACTGGCTGAATAAACAGTGAGGTTTCAATCAGACAATACAAAGACAAAGACAATAAACGGCACCCTGTTCCCTATATAATACAACACCCTGTTCCCTATATAAACAACACCCTGTTACCTCAAAGATATAATACAACACCCTGTTCCCTATAAAATACAAGACCATGTTCCCTATATAATACAACACCATGTTCCCTATATTACAATACTATGGATCAAGACCTGAAGATGACACCCTGTTCCCTATATAATACAACACCCTGTTCCCTATATAATACAGCACCCTGTTCCTATATAATACAGCACCCAGTTCCTATATAATACAGCACCCTGTTCCCTATATAATACAGCACCCTGTTCCCTATATAACACAACACCCTGTTCCCTATATAATACAGCACACTGTTCCCTAGTTAATACAACACCCTGATATAATACAACACCCTGTTCCCTATATAATACAACACCCTGTTCCTATATAATACAACACCCTGTTCCCTATATAATACAGCACCCTGTTCCCTATATAATACAGCACCCTGTTCCCAAAGTATAATACAGCACCCTGTTCCCTATATAATACAGCACCCTGTTCCCTATATAATACAGCACCCTGTTCCCTATATAATACAACACCATGTTCCCTATATAATACAGCACCCTGTTCCTATATAATACAGCACCCTGTTCCCTATATAATACAACACCCTGTTCCTATATAATACAGCACCCTGTTCCCTATATAATACAGCACCCTGTTCCCTATATAATACAGCACCCTGTTCCCTATAATACAGCACCCTGTTCCCTATATAATACAGCACCCTGTTCCCTATATAATACAGCACCCTGTTCCCTGATATAATACAGCACCCTGTTCCCTATATAATACAACACCATGTTCCCTATATAATACAGCACCCTGTTCCCTATATAATACAGCACCCTGTTCCCTATATAATACAGCACCATGTTCCTATATAATACAGCACCCTGTTCCCTATATAATACAACACCCTGTTCCCTATATAATACAGCACCCTGTTCCCTATATAATACAGCACCCTGTTCCCTATATAATACAACACTATGGACCAAGACTCTGAAATGACACCCTGATCCCTCTGTAGTGCACTACCTAGGGAATAGGGTGCCCATTGGGACTCACAGCCAAGGATTGCCATCATCCCATTATTCACCATGAGACTCCTACCGTACCCATTTCTAATGTGTCACATTGCTCCTCATTAAACACAGTTTGAAACGTGTGAGAGGAAAAAGGACTGTGTGTGTGTGTGTGTGTGTGTGTGTGTGTGTGTGTGTGTGTGTGTGTGTGTGTGTGTGTGTGTGTGTGTGTGTTGTGTGGATCTACAACCTGTGCTATGTGTGTGTGTGTGTGTGTGTGTGTGTGTGGGTGTGTGTTTTGTGTGTGTGTTTGTGGCTGTGTGTGTGTCTGGGTGTGTTGTAATTTATTCAGTGTTTTCCCACTAACCACAACCTAGCTATTTCAGAACTGAAACATTGTATCAGTTTTTGAGAAAACTTTGAGGCTGTTAAAGTCTGTAGAACACACACACACACTCACACTTTGTAGCGGTGCAGGCTGATCAATAATTTACATATTTCATCTAATACATCAGGCATGCTAACTGTAGGCCTCAATAAAATGACAGAGAGAGAGAGAGAGAGAGAGAGAGAGAGGGGAGATCATAGTACAATATAGTATAGTACAATATTGTATATTTTGTATCGTATAATATAATATATTATAGTATAACACAGTATAGTGGATAGTATTGTATAGCTGTATAGTATCATATAATGTTGAATATAACAGTTGTATAGTATAGTAGTATAGTCAAGTATAGTAGTATAGTATATTGGTATGGTATCCAGTATAGCGGTATATCATAGTATAGCTGTATAGTATCGTATAATATTGAATAGAACAGTTGTGTAGTATAGTAGTATAGTCAAGTATAGTAGTATAGTATATTAGTATGGTATGGTATATAGCGGTATATCATAGTATAGCAGTATATTACAGCAGTATAGAATAGAATAGCAATATAGTACACTGGTGTAATATGGTAGTACAGAACATTATAATATAGTATAGTATATAGTAAAGAATAGTTGTACACTATAATAGTATGGTACAGTATAGTATAGTAGTATATTATAGCATAGTAGTATAATATAGTATAGTAGTTTAGTTTAGTGTAGTATAGTATATCATATCATCGTATAGTATTGGTATAGTATAGCACAGCATAGTATAGTATGGTATATAGTATAGCCTATTATAGTATATCATAGTTAGTATAGTTTATCTCAGCTGAGGTAGTTCATAGTATAGTATAGTATAGTGTAGTATAGTATGCATAGTGCAGTGCAGTATAGACATATCATAGTGTAGTATAGTATGTAGTATACAGTATTTTATAGTTTTGTACACTAGAATGTACCATTTGTATAGTACAACTCATTGGTATATCATAGTGTGGTATAGTGTGGCACCAGGTATGGTATATAGTATAGCAGCATTTTATAGTCAGCATGGCATAGAATGCTATACTATATTATATACTAT
Source organism: Oncorhynchus keta (assembly GCF_023373465.1). NCBI lineage: Eukaryota > Metazoa > Chordata > Actinopteri > Salmoniformes > Salmonidae > Oncorhynchus > Oncorhynchus keta. Next base: position 17,511 of record NW_026283728.1, read on the forward strand.
AGTATAGCATAGTATAGTATAGTAGCTGGTTCCCACACATCAGTATAGTATAGCATATTATAGTATAGTATAGTCAGTACATTATAGTATGGTATGGTATGGTATGGTAGTGTAGTATAGTGTTTACAGTATGGTATGATAATGGTTGGTATAGTATATAATTATAGTATAACATATTATAGCAGTATAGCATAGTATAGTATAGTATAGTATAGAGAGTATAGTATAGTATAGTATAGTATGGTATGGTATGGTATAGTATATTATAGTATAGTATGGTATGGTATAGTATAGATAGTATAGAGGGAAGAGGGAAAACAACTGAAACAGGAGAGAGACATATAGCTTAAATGTTTACATATAGTATAGTATAGAATAGTACATGGTATAGTATACATAGTATAGCATAGAATGGCATAGTGTAGTATAGTATAGTATAGTATAGTATAGTTATAGTATTTAGTATAGTATAGCATAGTATAGTACAATATAGTATAGCATAGCATAGTAGTGCAGTATATGGGTATAGTATAGGCATAGTGTAGTATAGTATACAGTATAGTATAATAATAGTATAGTATGGCATAGCACAGTATAGCATAGTACAGTATGGTATAGTACCATTTAGTGGCATAGATACTATGGTATGGTAACACAGAGATGACTGAAACAGGAGAGAGACAGCACAGTACATAGCATAGTATAGCCATAGTGTAGTATAATGCAGTATAGTATATAGTATAGTATAGTATAGTGTAGTATAGTACAATATAGTATAGCATAGCATAGTATAGCATAGTGCATGTATAGCAGAATGGATACCACATAGGTACATGTGGCATAGCATAGTATAGTATATAGTATAGTATACTATAGTATAGTATGGTATGGTATAGTATAATATATATAGTATAGTATAGTATAGTATAGTATAGAGGGAAGAGGAAAACAACTGAAACAGGAGAGAGACGGGTCAGTATAGTATAGTATCTATAGTATAGTATAGTATGGTAGAGCATAGCATAGTATAGTATAGTACAGTATAGTATGGTATAGTATAGTATGCATAGTATAGTATAGCATAGCATAGTATAGTATAGCAGTATGCAGAGTATGGGATGGCATAGTATAGTATAGTACAGTGTGGTATAGTAGTATAGTATTGTATAGTATAGTATGTATAGTAGTATAGCATAGTATATAGGGAAGAGGGTAACTGAAACAGGAGAGAGATAGTATAGTATAGTATAGTATAGTATAGTATAGTATAGTGTAGTACATTATAGTATGGTATGGTATGGTATGGTATGGTATAGTGTAGTATAGTGTAGTACAGTATGGTATGATATGGTATGGTATAGTATAGTATAGTATAGTATAGTACAGAGTATAGCATATATTATAGTGCAGTATAGTATAGTATAGTATAGTATAGTATAGTAGTGCAGTATTAGTATGGTATGGTATAGTATAGTATAGTATGGTATGGTATAGTATATTATAGTATAGTATGGTATGGTATAGTATAGTATAGTATAGTATGAAACAGGAGAGAGATGGGTATAGTATATATAGGTATAGTATAGAGGGAAAGGGAAAACAACTGAAACATAGTATCAGCCATATATAGTATAGTATAGTATAGTATAGTATAGTATAGTATAGTATAGAGGGAAGAGGGAAAACAACTGAAACAGGAGAGAGACGGCTAGCCGGTGTTATTATAGTATAGTATAGTATAGTATAGTATAGAGGGAACAGGGTGAAACAGGAGAGAGATAGCCCATATATAGTATAGTATAGTATAGTATAGTATAGTATAGAGGAACAGGAAAACAACTGAAACAGGAGAGAGATGGGGGCTCAGAAGTATATAGTATAGTATAGTATAGTATAGTATAGTATAGTATAGACATAGTATAGAGGGAACAGGGAAAACAACTGAAACAGGAGAGAGACGGCTCAGCCTATATATATAGTATAGTATAGTATAGTATAGTATAGTATAGTATAGAGGGAACAGGGAAAACAACTGAAACAGAGAGAGGTTCAGCATATAGTATAATATAGCATAGTATAGGCATAGTATGGAAAACAACTGAAACAGGAGAGAGACGGCTCAGCCCTATATAGTATAGCATAGTTAGTATAGTATAGTATAGAGGGAACAGGGGAAAACACACAGGAGAGAGACTGTTCCCATATATAGTATAGTATAGTATAGTATAGTATAGTATAGTATGTATAGTATAGTATAGAGGGAACAGGAAAACACTATAGTCTCAGCCAAGTATATAGTATATTATTAGTATAGTATAGTATAGTATAGTATAGTATACAACTCTATAGTAGTATAGTATAGTATAGATAGGGACTGGAAAACAACTGAAACAGGAGAGAGACGGCTCAGCCATATATAGTATAGTATAGTATAGTATAGTATAGTATAGTATAGTATAGTATAGGAAAACAACTGAAACAGAGAGAGACGGCTCAGTATAGTATAGTATAGTATAGTATAGTATAGTATAGTATAGTATAGTATAGAGGGAACAGGGAAAACAACTGAAACAGGAGAGAGCTAGTATAATATAGTATAGTATAGTATAGTATAGTATCAGGTAGTATAGTAGGGAACAGGAAAACAACTGAAATGAGGAGAGAGAGCTCAGTATACTATAGTATAGTATAGGTATAGTATAGAGGAACAGGGAAAACAAGAAACAGGAGAGAGATCAGCCATATATAGTATAGTATACATATATAGTATAGCATAGTATAGGGATAGACGGCTCAGCCATTATAGTATAGTATAGTATAGTGGATAGTATTGTATAGTATAGTATAGTATATAGGTATAGGGAAAACTAGACGGCCAGCCATATATAGTATATAGGTATAGTATAGTATAGTAGCATAGTGTAGTATAGTATAGTATTACAATAAATAGTGTAGTATATAAACCATAAATAGTATAGAGACTGTAGCAGGCAACATAGTATAGAATAGGGAGTAACCACTTAAACATGGATAGTATAGTCTAGTATATATAGTATAGTATAGTATAGTAAAAGAATAGTATGTACATAGTATAGTATAGTATAATATAGTATAGGTATATTACAGTAGTAGTATAGTATAGTATAGTATACTATGGTAGTATTCATACTCATAGGGAACAGTATATAGTATACATAGTATAGTATAGTATAGTATAGTATAGTATAGTATAGTATAGTATAGTCTAGTATAGTAAGAGGAAAACAACTGAAACAGGAGAGAGACTGTGCAGAAGACCACTATATAGTATAGTATAGATAGTATAGGTATAATATAGAGGGAACAGAGCAAACAGAGCAAACAGAGCAGAGTCAGTATAGTATAGAACAGTATAGTACTAGTATAGAGGGAACAGGAAAACCTGAAACAGAGAGAAACTACGGCCATCAGAACATGGGAGATCTGCATTTAGTGTAGACAGGCACTGTCTTTGTGCTGCAGGAAGTCTATGAGTTCAGCATTACAAAGGCACAGAGATCTGTGTTGGACTGAGATACCTAGTAGTTCGTCTAGGAGTGTGTGTGTCTAACACACATCCCATTCACTACATAGGGCAGAATTGTAAAGTATAGGCACTATAGAAGTGGGGGTTTGCTTCTGTTAAACTCTATGTCTTGTGCCTGGAATTTTCCTGATCTGGAACAACTCTGGGCCCTAGTTATAACTCTAGACTTCTTCCTGGTTAGAAAAACTCCAGAACAACTCTGGGCCCTAGTTCAACTCTAGACTTCTTCCTGGTTGGAAAAACAACTCTGGGCCCTAGTTTAACTCTAGACTTAAACCTGGTCTGGAATAACTCTGGGCCCTAGTATAACTCTAGACTTAAACCTGGTCTGGTTAGAAAACTCCAGAACAACTCTGGGAGATTTAAACCTGGTCTGGAATAACCTGGGCCCTCGGTTTAACTCAGACTTAAACCTGGTCTGGAATAACTCTGGGCCCTATTTATTACTCTAGACTTAAACCTGGTCTGGAATAACTCTGGGCCCTAGTTATAACTCTAGACTTAAACCTGGTCTGGAATAACTCTGGGCCCTAGTTATGAATCTTGACCTTTACCTGGTCAGGTCACATGGTCAAATATTAGTTTTCCACGATGTAGCTTTCACTTAACTACAGTATATAATGTATATCAGAACAGAACAGAGCAGAACAGAGCAGAACAGAGTAGAGCAGAACAGAACAGAGCAGAGCAGAACAGAACAGAGCAAAACAGAACAGAGTAGAGCAGAAACAGAACAGAGTAGAGCAGAACAGAACAGAGAACAGAACAGAGCAGAACAGAGCAGAAACAGAACAGAGCAGAACAGAACAGAACAGAACAGAGCAGAGCAGAACAGTGTAGAGCAGAACAGAGCAGAACAGAACAGAACAGAGTAGAGCAGAACAGAACAGAGTAAAACAGAACAGAGTAAAACAGAACAGGCAGAGAACAGAGCAGACAGAACAGAGTAAAACAGAACAGAGCAGAACAGAACAGAGCAGCAGAACAGAGCAGAACAGAACAGAACAAAGCAGAACAGAGCAGAACAGAGCAGAACAGAGCAGAACAGAACAGAGCAGAACAGAACAGAGCAGAACAGAACAGAGCAGAACAGAACAGAGTAAGAACAGAACAGAGCAGAACAGAGTAAGAGCAGAGCAGAACAGAACAGAACAGAGAGCAGAACAGAACAGAGCAGAACAGAGTAGAACAGAACAGAGCAGAACAGAACAGAACAGAGCAGAACAGAACAGAACAGTCAGAGCAGCAGAACAGAGCAGAACAGAACAGAGTAGAGCAGAACAGAACAGAGAGCAGAACAGAGCAGAACAGAGTAGAGCAGAGCAGAGCAGAACAGAACAGAACAGAGTAGAGCAGAACAGAACAGAACAGATTTAGAACAGAGCAGAACAGAGAGCAGAACAGAGCAGAACAGAGCAGAACAGA
>NW_026283728.1:27500-45000 GCF_023373465.1 Oncorhynchus keta
TCCTCGTAGACGGACTTCACCACGTAGAGCACGCCGCACACCATGAAGGCGTTGAGGCGGTCCGCTTGTCGTAGGTGGTGTCCAGGAGCCTTCTATGCGGAGCGTGTAAGGGTTGAGCTGCGAGACCACGATGCGTCCGTTGTTCGTCTCCGTGGCGTACAAAACCCAGAGGCCCATTTCGTCGACGGCGAGGTCTATGTCCGACTTGCCGCCCCAGCGGTACGGCGACGTGTCGTGGTAGTTGGCGTTGGCGATGATGGCCTCGCCGCTCTTGATCCGCGTGCGGAGGTCGAACTTGACGATGTTGCGCGTCCGCTCCTTGTTGAAGAATAAAGCCCCGTCGTAGACCACGAAGCCGGTCCCGTCGACACGGTGAGGCAGCTTGTACGTGGTCGTCGGTCGTCCTGGAAACAATAGCATTCAAATACATTTTTAATTTGAAGCGTTTTTTTTTTTCAAAACACCCCGAGGGGAAGTTTCCCCAGACACAGATTAAACCTCGTCCAGGACAAAAAAAAACCCCACAAGATTCTCCATTTAAAGAACTTCTTAGGTGGAATCTGTGTCTGGGGAAACTCAGCCAGGTCCCCCCGTGATACAAGGCAGTGTCCGACGTCCATCCATGTCTGAGGAAGTCGGGAGACAATGTGGAAACTGGCCACTAGGGGCAACAGTAAGCGCTGTTACCTTCACCCTCACCTTAACCACTTGGAGTTAATAACTTAATAACCTTAAACAATTTGACATTTGCAACAAGTTTGAAATTAACAAATTCTTACTTCCAATGACAGACTAGGAACAGTGGGTTAACTGCCTGTTCAGGGGCAGAACAAAAGTTTTGTACCTTGTCAGCTCAGGGGTTTGAACTTGCAACCTTCCAGTTACTAGTCCAACGCTCTAACCACTAGGCTACCCTGCCGAGAGCTAGTTGGGCCCCTTAATTAAAGTCACTTTACATTAGCAAGTTTAATAAAACATTTTTTAAAACAGCAATAAAATCAAACATTATAATAAAAATAAATGTGAAATAATTGTTAGTAAAATGCAGACCTGCGATGAAGTCCTCCTTGGAGAGTACTCTGTGAGAGTGTCGGTGCGGTAGGAGTCCAGGGCATGTAGTAAATCTTATCAGAGGCCTGGAATGGATCTTTACACCAGGCTCCTGATTGGTGGTCGGACTCAAACAGGTGTTCACTCTGGTACACGCCTCGTAGGATACCTGGACACAGGAACACTGCAGAGGACAGAGATACATGTGATCCTTTAAATTCAATCCATTCAGCCAGTCAGCCAGTCAACCAGCCAGTCAGTCAGCCAGTCAGTCAACCAGTCAGTCAGCCAGCCAGCCAGTCAGTCAGCCAGTCAGTCAGCCAGTCAGTCAGCCAGCCAGTCAGCCAGCCAGTCAGTCAGCCAGCCAGCCAGTCAGTCAGCCAGTCAGTCAGTCAGCCAGCCAGTCAGTCAGCCAGTCAGCCAGCCAGCCAGTCAGTCAGCCAGTCAGTCAGTCAGCCAGCCAGTCAGTCAGTCAGCCAGTCAGCCAGTCAGCCAGTCAGTCAGCCAGTCAGCCAGTCAGTCAGCCAGCCAGCCAGTCAGTCAGCCAGCCAGCCAGTCAGCCAGTCAGTCAGTCAGCCAGCCAGTCAGTCAGTCAGCAAGTCAGTCAGTCAGCCAGTCAGCCAGCCAGTCAGTCAGTCAGTCAGTCAGCCAGTCAGCCAGTCAGTCAGCCAGTCAGTCAGTCAGTCAGTCAGTCAGTCAACCAGCCAGTAAGCCAGTCAGTCAGTCAGCCAGCCAGCCAGTCAGTCAGCCAGCCAGTCAGCCAGTCAGTCAGTCAGCCAGCCAGCCAGTCAGCCAGCCAGCCAGTCAGCCAGTCATCAGTCAGCCAGTCAGTCAGCCAGTCAGTCAGCCAGCCAGCCAGCCATTCAGTCAGCCAGTCAGCCAGCCAGCCAGCCAGTCAGCCAGCCAGCCAGCCAGTCAGCCAGCCAGTCAGCCAGTCAGCCAGCCAGTCAGCCAGCCAGTCAGCCAGTCAGCCAGTCATCCAGTCAGCCAGCCAGTCAGCCAGCCTGCCAGCCAGCCAGTCAGCCAGCCTGTGTATGTGTCGCTGTGAGATAAGAGGAGTCAATAGATTAGTAGCAGGTATTCTGGGCCCGGGAAACCAGCCCAAAATGTCTTCTATGTGCTACCAGTAGCTAGTCTACTACTAGTGTAATATACTGGGTTCCTCAGAGGCTTCCTGTCCATCTCATAACTCCCATAACTCCCATAACTCCCATAACTCCCAGAACTCTCATAACTCCCATAACTCCCATAACTCCCATAACTCCCAGAACTCCCATAACTCCCATAACTCCCATAACTCTCATAACTCCCATAACTCCCAGAACTCTCATAACTCCCAGAACTCCCATAACTCCTATAACTCCCATAACTCCCATAACTCTCATAACTCCCATAACTCCCAGAACTCTCATAACTCCCATAACTCCCAGAACTCCCATAACTCCCAGAACTCCCATAACTCCCATAACTCCCATAACTCTCATAACTCCCATAACTCCCATAACTCCCATAACTCCCAGAACTCCCATAACTCCCATAACTCCCATAACTCCCAGAACTCTCATAACTCCCAGAACTCCCATAACTCCTATAACTCCCATAACTCCCATAACTCCCATAACTCCCATAACTCCCATAACTCCCATAACTCCCAGAACTCCCATAACTCCCATAACTCTCATAACTCCCAGAACTCCTAACTCCAGCCATAACTCTCATAGCTGTCTGTGAGATCAGAGCTGTCCCTCAGTCCCGTAGCTGTCCTCAGTCCCGGGCTGTCCCTCAGTCCCGAGCTGCCCCTCAGTCCGAGCTGCCCTCAGTCCCGAGCTGCCCTCAGTCCCGAGCTGCCCCTCAGTCCCGAGCTGCCCCTCAGTCCGAGATGCCCCTCAGTCACGAGCTGCCCCTCAGTCCCGAGCTGTCCCTCAGTCCCGAGCTGTCCCTCAGTCCCGAGCTGTCCCGAGCTGTCCCTCAGTCCCGAGCTGTCCCTCAGTCCCGAGCTGTCCCTCAGTCCCGAGCTGTCCCTCAGTCCCGAGCTGTCCCTCAGTCCCGAGCTGCTCCTCAGTTCAGTGGGGTTCTGGGTGAGGACTATTAGGCCATGGTCGGCGGCGAGGGTGGATTATCCCAGGACGCGAAGGGGAGGAACTAGGACATTAATGGAGTGGGGTCCACGTCCCGAGCCGGAACCGCCACCATGGACAGACGCCCACCCACCCTCCCTATGGTTTTGAGGTGCGTCCGGGAGTCCGCACCTTAGGGGGGGTTCTGTCACGCCTTGGTCTTAGTATTTTGTGTTTTCGTTATATATTTGGTCAGGCCAGGGTGTGACATGGGTTTATGTTATTGTATTTTCGTATTGGGGTTTGTAGTATTTGGGATCGCGGCTGATTAGGGGTGTTGTATAGGCTTGGCTGCCTGAGGCGGTTCTCAATCAGAGTCAGGTGATTCTCGTTGTCTCTGATTGGGAACCGTATTTAGGTAGCCTGGTTTCACTGTGTATTTTGTGGGTGATTGTTCCTGTCTCTGTGTAGTTTCACCAGATAGGCTGTAATAAGTTTTGCGTTCCGTTTGTTGTTTTTGTATTTGTATGAGTTATTTCATGTATCGCGATCTCTTTATTAAAGACATGAGTAACCACTACGCTGCATTTCGGTCCAACTCTCTTTCGACAAACGAAGAACGCCGTTACAATTAATAGATATCTCTCAGAGACTCAGGGTTATTATGTCTCTGTTATCTAAGATATTAATAGATATCTCTCAGAGACTCAGGGTTATTATGTGTCTGTTATCTAAGATATTAATAGATATCTCTCAGAGACTCAGGGTTATTATGTGTCTGTTATCTAAGATATTAATAGATATCTCTCAGAGACTCAGGGTTATTTTGTGTCTGTTATCTAAGATATTAATAGATATCTCTCAGAGACTCAGGGTTATTATGTGTCTGTTATCTAAGATATTAATAGATATCTCTCAGAGACTCAGGGTTATTATGTGTCTGTTATCTGAGATATTAATAGATATCTCTCAGAGACTCAGGGTTATTATGTGTCTGTTATCTGAGATATTAATAGATATCTCTCAGAGACTCAGTGTTATTATGTCTCTGTTATCTAAGATATGAATAGATATCTCTCAGAGACTCAGGGTTATTATGTGTCTGTTATCTAAGATATTAATAGATATCTCTCAGAGACTCAGGGTTATTTTGTGTCTGTTATCTAAGATATTAATAGATATCTCTCAGAGACTCAGGGTTATTATGTGTCTGTTATCTAAGATATGAATAGATATCTCTCAGAGACTCAGGGTTATTATGTGTCTGTTATCTAAGATATTAATAGATATCTCTCAGAGACTCAGGGTTATTTTGTGTCTGTTATCTAAGATATTAATAGATATCTCTCAGAGACTCAGGGTTATTATGTGTCTGTTATCTAAGATATTAATAGATATCTCTCAGAGACTCAGGGTTATTATGTGTCTGTTATCTGAGATATTAATAGATATCTCTCAGAGACTCAGGGTTATTATGTGTCTGTTATCTGAGATATTAATAGATATCTCTCAGAGACTCAGGGTTATTATGTCTCTGTTATCTAAGATATTAATAGATATCTCTCAGAGACTCAGGGTTATTATGTGTCTGTTATCTAAGATATTAATAGATATCTCTCAGAGACTCAGGGTTATTATGTCTCTGTTATCTGATATTAATATATATCTCTCTCTCAGAGACTCAGGGTTATTATGTGTCTGTTATCTGAGATATTAATAGATATCTCTCAGAGACTCAGGGTTATTATGTGTCTGATATCTAAGATATTAATAGATATCTCCCTCAGAGACTCAGGGTTATCTGTCTCTGTTATCTGAGATATTAATAGATATCTCTCAGAGACTCAGGGTTATTATGTGTCTGTTATCTAAGATATTAATAGATATCTCTCAGAGACTCAGGGTTATTATGTGTCTGTTATCTGAGATATTAATAGATATCTCTCAGAGACTCAGGGTTATTATGTGTCTGATATCTAAGATATTAATAGATATCTCTCAGAGACTCAGGGTTATTATGTCTCTGTTATCTGAGATATTAATAGATATCTCTCAGAGACTCAGGGTTATTATGTTCCCATCTGTCTCTCAGAGACTCAGGGTTATTATCTGTTATCTAAGATATTAATAGATATCTCTCAGAGACTCAGGGTTATTATCTGTCTCTGTTATCTAAGATATTAATAGATATCTCTCCTCCTCAGGGTTATTATGTCTCTGTTATCTAAGATATTAATAGATATCTCTCAGAGACTCAGGGTTATTTTGTGTCTGTTATCTAAGATATTAATAGATATCTCTCAGAGACTCAGGGTTATTATGTGTCTGTTATCTAAGATATAAATAGATATCTCTCAGAGACTCAGGGTTATCATGTGTCTGTTATCTGAGATATTAATAGATATCTCTCAGAGATCAGGGATTATTATGTGTCTGTTATCTGAGATATTAATAGATATCCTCAGAGAGTCTGGTTATTTTGTTGTCTGTTATCTAAGTTCCCATCTGTCTCTCCCATGTGTCTGTCCCTCCTCTATTAATAAATATCTTCAGAGACTCAGGGTTATTATGTGTCTGTTATCTAAGATATTAATAGATATCTCTCAGAGACTCAGGGTTATTTTGTGTCTGTTATCTAATATATTAATAGATATCTCTCCCTCCTCTGTTATTATGTCTCTGTTATCTAAGATATTAATAGATATCTCTCAGAGACTCGGGGTTATTATGTCTCTGTTATCTGAGATATTAATAGATATCTCTCAGAGACTCAGGGTTGTTCCCATCTGTCTGTTATCTGAGATATTAATAGATATCTCTCAGAGACTCTCCCTCCTCTGTTATGTGTCTGTTATTAAGATCCCATCTGTCTCTCTCCCCTCCTCTGTTCCTCTGTCTCTCCCTCCCTCCTCTGTTCCCATCTGTCTCTCCCTCCTCTGTTCCCATCTGTCTCTCCCTCCCTCCTCTGTTCCCATCTGTCTCTCCCTCCTCTGTTCCCATCTGTCTCTCCCTCCCTCCTCTGTTCCCATCTGTCTCTCTCCTCCCTCCTCTGTTCCCATCTGTCTCTCCCTCCTCTGTTCCCATCTGTCTCTCCCTCCCTCCTCTGTTCCCATCTGTCTCTCCCTCCCTCCTCTGTTCCCATCTGTCCCTCCCTCCTCTGTTCCCATCTGTCTCTCCCTCCCTCCTCTGTTCCCATCTGTCTCTCCCTCCTCTGTTCCCATCTGTCTCTCCCTCCCTCCTCTGTTCCCATCTGTCCCTCCCTCCTCTGTTCCCATCTGTCTCTCCCTCCCTCCTCTGTTCCCATCTGTCTCTCCCTCCTCCTCTGTTCCCATCTCTCTCCCTCCTCTGTTCCCATCTGTCTCTCCCTCCCTCCTCTGTTCCCATCTGTCTCTCCCTCCCTCCTCTGTTCCCATCTGTCTCTCCCTCCTCTGTTCCCATCTGTCTCTCCCTCCCTCCTCTGTTCCCATCTGTCTCTCCCTCCTCTGTTCCCATCTGTCTCCCTCCTCTGTTCCCATCTGTCTCTCCCTCCTCTGTTCCCATCTGTCTCTCCCTCCCTCCTCTGTTCCCATCTGTCTCTCCCTCCCTCCTCTGTTCCCATCTGTCTCTCTCTCCCTCCTCTGTTCCCATCTGTCTCTCTCTCCTCCTCTGTTCCCATCTGTCTCCCTCCCTCCTCTGTTCCCATCTGTCTCTCCCTCCCTCCTCTGTTCCCATCTGTCTCTCCCTCCCTCCTCTGTTCCCATCTGTCTCTCCCTCCCTCCTCTGTTCCCATCTGTCTCTCCCTCCTCTGTTCCCATCTGTCTGTCCCTCCCTCCTCTGTTCCCATCTGTCTCTCCCTCCCTCCTCTGTTCCCATCTGTCTCTCCCTCCTCTGTTCCCATCTGTCTCTCCCTCCCTCCTCTGTTCCCATCTGTCTCTCCCTCCCTCCTCTGTTCCCATCTGTCTCTCCCTCCCTCCTCTGTTCCCATCTGTCTCTCCCTCCCTCCTCTGTTCCCATCTGTCTCTCCTCCTCTGTTCCCATCTGTCTCTCCCTCCCTCCTCTGTTCCCATCTGTCTCTCCTCTCCCTCCTCTGTTCCCATCTGTCTCTCCCTCCCTCCTCTGTTCCCATCTGTCTCTCTCTCCCTCCTCTGTTCCCATCTGTCTCTCCCTCCCTCCTCTGTTCCCATCTGTCTCTCCCTCCCTCCTCTGTTCCCATCTGTCTCTCCCTCCTCTGTTCCCATCTGTCTCTCCCTCCCTCCTCTGTTCCCATCTGTCTCTCCCTCCCTCCTCTGTTCCCATCTGTCTCTCCCTCCCTCCTCTGTTCCCATCTGTCTCTCCCTCCCTGTTCCCATCTGTCTTCCCTCCTCTGTTCCCATCTGTCTCTCCCTCCCTCCTCTGTTCCCATCTGTCTCTCCCTCCTCTGTTCCCATCTGTCTCTCCCCTCCTCTGTTCCCATCTGTCTCTCCTCCTCCTCTGTTCCCATCTGTCTCTCTCCCTCCTCTGTTCCCATCTGTCTCTCCCTCCTCTGTTCCCATCTGTCTCCCTCCCTCCTCTGTTCCCATCTGTCTCTCCCTCCTCCTCTGTTCCCATCTGTCTCTCTCTCCCTCCTCTGTTCCCATCTGTCTCTCCCTCCTCTGTTCCCATCTGTCTCTCCCTCCTCTGTTCCCATCTGTCTCTCCCTCCTCTGTTCCCATCTGTCTCTGCCTCCCTCCTCTGTTCCCATCTGTCTCTCTCCCTCCTCTGTTCCCATCTGTCTCTCCCTCCCTCCTCTGTTCCCATCTGTCTCTCCCTCCCTCCTCTGTTCCCATCTGTCTCTCCCTCCCTCCTCTGTTCCCATCTGTCTCTCCCTCCTCTGTTCCCATCTGTCTCTCCCTCCCTCCTCTGTTCCCATCTGTCTCCCTCCCTCCTCTGTTCCCATCTGTCTCTCCCTCCCTCCCATCTGTCTCTCCCCATCTGTTCCCATCTGTCTCTCCCTCCCTCCTCTGTTCCCATCTGTCTCTCCCTCCCTCCTCTGTTCCCATCTGTCTCTCCCTCCCTCCTCTGTTCCCATCTGTCTCTCCTCCCTCCTCTGTTCCCATCTGTCTCTCCTCCCTCCTCTGTTCCCATCTGTCTCTCCTCCCTCCTCTGTTCCCATCTGTCTCTCCCTCCTCTGTTCCCATCTGTCTCTCCCTCCCTCCTCTGTTCCCATCTGTCTCTCTCTCCCTCCTCTGTTCCCATCTGTCTCTCCCCTCCTCTGTTCCCATCTGTCTCTCCCTCCCTGTTCCCATCTGTCTCTCCCTCCCTCCTCTGTTCCCATCTGTCTCTCTCCCTCCTCTGTTCCCATCTGTCTCTCCCTCCCTCCTCTGTTCCCATCTGTCTCTCCCTCCTCTGTTCCCATCTGTCTCTCCTCCTCTGTTCCCATCTGTCTCTCCTCCCTCCTCTGTTCCCATCTGTCTCTCTCTCCCTCCTCTGTTCCCATCTGTCTCTCTCTCCCTCCTCTGTTCCCATCTGTCTCTCTCTCCCTCCTCTGTTCCCATCTGTCTCTCTCCCTCCTCTGTTCCATCTGTCTCTCCCTCCCTCCTCTGTTCCCATCTGTCTCTCCCTCCTCTGTTCCCATCTGTCTCTCCCTCCCTCCTCTGTTCCCATCTGTCTCTCTCTCCCTCCTCTGTTCCCATCTGTCTCTCTCTCCCTCCTCTGTTCCCTCTGTCTCTCCCTCCCTCCTCTGTTCCCATCTGTCTCTCCCTCCCTCCTCTGATCCCATCTGTCTCTCCCTCCTCTGTTCCCATCTGTCTCTCCCTCCCTCCTCTGTTCCCATCTGTCTCTCCCTCCCTCCTCTGTTCCCATCTGTCTCTCCCTCCTCTGTTCCATCTGTCTCTCTCCCTCCTCTGTTCCCATCTGTCTCTCCTCCCTCCTCTGTTCCCATCTGTCTCTCTCCCTCCTCTGTTCCCATCTGTCTCTCCCTCCTCTGTTCCCATCTGTCTCTCCCTCCCTCCTCTGTTCCCATCTGTCTCTCCTCCCTCCTCTGTTCCCATCTGTCTCTCCCTCCCTCCTCTGTTCCCATCTGTCTCTCCCTCCCTCCTCTGTTCCCATCTGTCTCCCATCCTCCCTCCCTCCTCTGTTCCCATCTGTCTCTCCCTCCCTCCTCTGTTCCCATCTGTCTCCCTCTCTGTTCCTCTGTTCCCATCTGTCTCTCCCTCCCTCCTCTGTTCCCATCTGTCTCCCTCCCTCCTCCTCTGTTCCCATCTGTCTCTCTCTCCCTCCTCTGTTCCCATCTGTCTCTCCCTCCCTCCTCTGTTCCCATCTGTCTCTCCCTCCCTCCTCTGATCCCATCTGTCTCTCCCTCCCTCCTCTGTTCCCATCTGTCTCCTCCTCCCTGTTCCCATCTGTCTCTCCCTCCCTCCTCTGTTCCCATCTGTCTCTCCCTCCCTCCTCTGTTCCCATCTGTCTCTCCCTCCTCTGTTCCCATCTGTCTCTCCCTCCCTCCTCTGTTCCCATCTGTCTCTCCCTCCCTCCTCTGTTCCCATCTGTCTCTCCCTCCCTCCTCTGTTCCCATCTGTCTCTCCCTCCCTCCTCTGTTCCCATCTCTCCCTCCCTCCTCTGTTCCCATCTGTCTCTCCTCCCTCCTCTGTTCCCATCTGTCTCTCTCTCCTCTCCTCTGTTCCCATCTGTCATCTCTCTCTCCCTCCTCTGTTCCCATCTGTCTCTCCCTCCCTCCTCTGTTCCCATCTGTCTCTCCCTCCTCCTCTGTTCCCATCTGTCTCTCCCTCCCTCCTCTGTTCCCATCTGTCTCTCCCTCCCTCCTCTGTTCCCATCTGTCTCTCCCTCCCTCCTCTGTTCCCATCTGTCTCTCCCTCCCTCCTCTGTTCCCATCTGTCTCTCTCCCTCCTCTGTTCCCATCTGTCTCTCCCTCCTCTGTTCCCATCTGTCTCTCTCTCCCTCCTCTGTTCCCATCTGTCTCTTTTCCCTCCCTCCTCTGTTCCCATCTGTCTCTCCTCCCTCCTCTGTTCCCATCTGTCTCTCTCCTCCTCTGTTCCCATCTGTCTCTCCCTCCTCTGTTCCCATCTGTCTCTCCCTCCTCTGTTCCCATCTGTCTCTCCCTCCTCTGTTCCCATCTGTCTCTCCCTCCTCTGTTCCCATCTGTCTCTCTCCCTCCTCTGTTCCCATCTGTCTCTCTCTCCCTCCTCTGTTCCCATCTGTCTCTCTCTCCCTCCTCTGTTCCCATCTGTCTCTCTCTCCCTCCTCTGTTCCCATCTGTCCCATCTGTCTCTCCCTCCTCTGTTCCCATCTGTCTCCCTCCCTCCTCTGTTCCCATCTGTCTCTCCCTCCCTCCTCTGTTCCCATCTGTCTCTCCCTCCCTCCTCTGTTCCCATCTGTCTCTCCCTCCCTCCTCTGTTCCCATCTGTCTCTCCCTCCTCTTTTCCCATCTGTCTCTCCCTCCCTCCTCTGTTCCCATCTGTCTCTCCCTCCTCCTCTTTCCCATCTGTCTCTCCCCTCCTCCCTCCTCTGTTCCCATCTGTCTCTCTCTCCCTCCTCTGTTCCCATCTGTCTCGCCCTCCCTCCTCTGTTCCCATCTGTCTCTCCCTCCTCTGTTCCCATCTGTCTCTCCTCCCTCCTCTGTTCCCATCTGTCTCTCCCTCCTCTGTTCCCATCTGTCTCTCTCTCCCTCCTCTGTTCCCATCTGTCTCTCCCTCCCTCCTCTGTTCCCATCTGTCTCTCTCTCCCTCCTCTGTTCCCATCTGTCTCTCTCTCCCTCCTCTGTTCCCATCTGTCTCTCCCTCCCTCCTCTGTTCCCATCTGTCTCTCCCTCCCTCCTCTGTTCCCATCTGTCTCTCCCTCCCTCCTCTGTTCCCATCTGTCTCTCCCTCCCTCCTCTGTTCCCATCTGTCTCTCTCTCCCTCCTCTGTTCCCATCTGTCTCTCCCTCCCTCCTCTGTTCCCATCTGTCTCTCCCTCCCTCCTCTGTTCCCATCTGTCTCTCCCTCCTCTGTTCCCATCTGTCTCTCCCTCCCTCCTCTGTTCCCATCTGTCTCTCCCTCCCTCCTCTGTTCCCATCTGTCTCTCCCTCCTCTGTTCCCATCTGTCTCTCCCTCCTCTGTTCCCATCTTTCTCTCCCTCCTCTGTTCCCATCTGTCTCTCTCTCCCTCCTCTGTTCCCATCTGTCTCTCCCTCCCTCCTCTGTTCCCATCTGTCTCTCCCTCCCTCCTCTGTTCCCATCTGTCTCTCTCTCCCTCCTCTGTTCCCATCTGTCTCTCCCTCCTCTGTTCCCATCTGTCTCTCCCTCCCTCCTCTGTTCCCATCTGTCTCTCCCTCCTCTGTTCCCATCTGTCTCTCTCTCCCTCCTCTGTTCCCATCTGTCTCTCCCTCCTCTGTTCCCATCTGTCTCTCTCTCCTCCTCTGTTCCCATCTGTCTCTCCCTCCTCTGTTCCCATCTGTCTCTCCCTCCTCTGTTCCCATCTGTCTCTCCCTCCTCTGTTCCCATCTGTCTCTCCCTCCTCTGTTCCCATCTGTCTCTCCCTCCTCTGTTCCCATCTGTCTCTCCCTCCCTCCTCTGTTCCCATCTGTCTCTCCCTCCTCTGTTCCCATCTGTCTCTCTCTCCCTCCTCTGTTCCCATCTGTCTCTCCCTCCTCTGTTCCCATCTGTCTCTCCCTCCTCTGTTCCCATCTGTCTCTCTCTCCCTCCTCTGTTCCCATCTGTCTCTCCCTCCTCTGTTCCCATCTGTCTCTCTCTCCCTCCTCTGTTCCCATCTGTCTCTCCCTCCTCTGTTTCCATCTGTCTCTCCCTCCTCTGTTCCCATCTGTCTCTCCCTCCCTCCTCTGTTCCCATCTGTCTCTCTCTCCCTCCTCTATTCCCATCTGCTCTCTCCTCCTCTGTTCCCATCTGTCTCTCCCTCCTCTGTTCCCATCTGTCTCTCCCTCCCTCCTCTGTTCCCATCTGTCTCTCCCTCCTCTGTTCCCATCTGTCTCTCTCCCTCCTCTGTTCCCATCTGTCCTCCCTCCTCTGTTCCCATCTGTCTCTCCCTCCCTCCTCTGTTCCCATCTGTCTCTCCCTCCCTCCCATCTGTCTCTTCCCCATCTGTTTCCATCTGTCCCTCCCTCCTCTGTTCCCATCTCTCCCTCCCTCCTCTGTTCCCATCTGTCTCTCCCTCCCTCCTCTGTTCCCATCTCTCCCTCCCTCCTCTGTTCCCATCTGTCTCTCCCTCCTCTGTTCCCATCTCCTCCTCCCTCCTCTGTTCCAATCTGTCTCTCCCTCTCCCTCCCCCTGTTCCCAACCCTTCATGTCTTCTCTGTTTCTATCCCTCCCTCCCTTCCTCCCTTCCTCTCGCTCCTCCCTCCTCTGATACCATCCCTCTCTTCTCTCTCCTCCCTCCTCTGATACCATCCCTCTCTTCTCTCTCCTCCCTCCTCCTGATACCATCCCTCTCTTCTCTCTCCTCCCTCCTCCTGATACCATCCCTCTCTTCTCTCTCCCTCCCTCCTCTGTTCCCATCTGTCTCTCCCTCCCTCCTCTGTTCCCATCTGTCTCTCCCTCCCTCCTCTGTTCCCATCTGTCTCTCCCTCCTCTGTTCCCATCTGTCTCTCCCTCCTCTGTTCCCATCTGTCTCTCCCTCCTCTGTTCCCATCTGTCTCTCCCTCCCTCCTCTGTTCCCATCTGTCTCCCCCTCCCTCCTCTGTTCCCATCTGTCTCTCCCTCCCTCCTCTGTTCCCATCTGTCTCTCTCTCCCTCCTCTGTTCCCATCTGTCTCTCCCTCCCTCCTCTGTTCCCATCTGTCTCTCCCTCCTCTGTTCCCATCTGTCTCTCCCTCCTCTGTTCCCATCTGTCTCTCTCTCCCTCCTCTGTTCCCATCTGTCTCTCCCTCCTCTGTTCCCATCTGTCTCTCCCTCCCTCCTCTGTTCCCATCTGTCTCTCTCTCCCTCCTCTGTTCCCATCTCTCTCTCCCTCCTCTGTTCCCATCTCTCCCTCCCTCCTCTGTTCCCATCTGTCTCTCCCTCCTCTGTTCCCATCTGTCTCTCCCTCCCTCCTCTGTTCCCATCTGTCCCTCCCTCCTCTGTTCCCATCTGTCTCTCCCTCCCTCCTCTGTTCCCATCTGTCTCTCCCTCCTCTGTTCCCATCTGTCTCTCCCTCCTCTGTTCCCATCTGTCTCTCCCTCCCTCCTCTGTTTCCATCTGTCTCTCCCTCCCTCCTCTGTTTCCATCTGTCTCTCCCTCCTCTGTTCCCATCTCCTCCTCCCTCCTCTGTTCCAATCTGTCTCTCCCTCTCCCTCCCCCTGTTCCCAACCCTTCATGTCTTCTCTGTTTCTATCCCTCCCTCCCTTCCTCCCTTCCTCTCGCTCCTCCCTCCTCTGATACCATCCCTCTCTTCTCTCTCCTCCCTCCTCTGATACCATCCCTCTCTTCTCTCTCCTCCCTCCTCCTGATACCATCCCTCTCTTCTCTCTCCTCCCTCCTCCTGATACCATCCCTCTCTTCTCTCTCCTCCCTCCTCTGTTCCCATCTGTCTCTCCCTCCCTCCTCTGTTCCCATCTGTCTCTCCCTCCCTCCTCTGTTCCCATCTGTCTCTCCCTCCTCTGTTCCCATCTGTCTCTCCCTCCTCTGTTCCCATCTGTCTCTCCCTCCCTCCTCTGTTCCCATCTGTCTCTCCCTCCCTCCTCTGTTCCCATCTGTCTCTCCCTCCCTCCTCTGTTCCCATCTGTCTCTCTCTCCCTCCTCTGTTCCCATCTGTCTCTCCCTCCCTCCTCTGTTCCCATCTGTCTCTCCCTCCTCTGTTCCCATCTGTCTCTCCCTCCTCTGTTCCCATCTGTCTCTCTCTCCCTCCTCTGTTCCCATCTGTCTCTCCCTCCTCTGTTCCCATCTGTCTCTCCCTCCCTCCTCTGTTCCCATCTGTCTCTCTCTCCCTCCTCTGTTCCCATCTCTCTCTCCCTCCTCTGTTTCCATCTGTCTCTCCCTCCTCTGTTCCCATCTGTCTCTCCCTCCCTCCTCTGTTCCCATCTGTCTCTCTCTCCCTCCTCTGTTCCCATCTGTCTCTCCCTCCCTCCTCTGTTCCCATCTGTCTCTCCCTCCCTCCTCTGTTCCCATCTGTCTCTCCCTCCTCTGTTCCCATCTGTCTCTCCCTCCCTCCTCTGTTCCCATCAGTCTCTCCTTCCTCTGTTCCCATCTGTCTCTCCCTCCCTCCTCTGTTTCCATCTGTCTCTCCCTCCCTCCTCTGTTCCCATCTCTCCCTCCCTCCTCTGTTCCCATCTGTCTCTCCCTCCCTCCTCTGTTCCCATCTGTCTCTCCCTCCCTCCTCTGTTCCCATCTGTCCCTCCCTCCTCTGTTCCCATCTGTCTCTCCCTCCCTCCTCTGTTCCCATCTGTCTCTCCCTCCTCTGTTCCCATCTGTCTCTCCCTCCTCTGTTCCCATCTGTCTCTCCCTCCCTCCTCTGTTTCCATCTGTCTCTCCCTCCCTCCTCTGTTTCCATCTGTCTCTCCATCCTCTGTTCCCATCTGTCTCTCCCTCCTCTGTTCCCATCTGTCTCTCCCTCCCTCCTCTGTTCCCATCTGTCTCTCCCTCCCTCCTCTGTTCCCATCTGTCTCTCCCTCCTCTGTTCCCATCTCCTCCTCCCTCCTCTGTTCCAATCTGTCTCTCCTCTCCCTCCCCTGTTCCCAACCCTTCATGTCTTCTCTGTTTCTATCCCTCCCTCCCTTCCTCCCTTCCTCTCGCTCCTCCCTCCTCTGATACCATCCCTCTCTTCTCTCTCCTCCCTCCTCTGATACCATCCCTCTCTTCTCTCTCCTCCCTCCTCCTGATACCATCCCTCTCTTCTCTCTCCTCCCTCCTCCTGATACCATCCCTCTCTTCTCTCTCCTCCCTCCTCCTGATACCATCCCTCTCTTCTCTCTCCTCCCTCCTCTGATACCATCCCTCTCTTCTCTCTCCTCCCTCCTCCTGATACCATCCCTCTCTTCTCTCTCGCTCCTCCCTCCTCTGATACCATCCCTCTCTTCTCTCTCCTCCCTCCTCTGATACCATCCCTCTCTTCTCTCTCCTCCCTCCTCTGATACCATCCCTCTCCTCTCTCTCCTCCCTCCTCCTGATACCATCCCTCTCCTCTCTCCTCTGATACCATCCCTCTCCTCTCTCCTCCTGATACCATCCCTCCTCTCTCTCTCCTCCCTCCTCCTGATACCATCCCTCTCCTCTCTCTCCTCCCTCCTCCTGATACCATCCCTCTCCTCTCTCCTCTGATACCATCCCTCTCCTCTCTCTCCTCCCTCCTCCTGATACCATCCCTCTCCTCTCTCCTCTGATACCATCCCTCTCCTCTCTCTCCTCCCTCCTCCTGATACCATCCCTCTCCTCTCTCCTCTGATACCATCCCTCTCCTCTCTCCTCCTGATACCATCCCTCTCCTCTCTCTCCTCTCTCCTCCTGATACCATCCCTCTCCTCTCTCCTCTGATACCATCCCTCTCCTCTCTCTCCTCCCTCCTCCTGATACCATCCCTCTCCTCTCTCCTCTGATACCATCCCTCTCCTCTCTCTCCTCCCTCCTCCTGATACCATCCCTCTCCTCTCTCCTCTGATACCATCCCTCTCCTCTCTCCTCTTGATACCATCCCTCTCCTCTCTCTCCTCTCTCCTCCTGATACCATCCCTCTCCTCTCTCCTCTGATACCATCCCTCTCCTCTCTCTCCTCCCCTCCTCCTGATACCATCCCTCTCCTCTCTCCTCCCTCCTCCTGATACCATCCCTCTCCTCTCTCTCCTCCCTCCTCCTGATACCACCCCTCTCCTCCCTCCTCCTAATACCACCCCTCTCCTCTCTCCTCTGATACCACCCCTCTCCTCCCTCCTCCTGATACCACCCCTCTCCTCCCTCCTCCTGATACCACCCCTCTCCTCTCTCCTCTGATACCATCCCTCTCCTCCCTCCTCCTGATACCATCCCTCTCCTCTCTCCTCTGATACCATCCCTCTCCTCCCTCCTCCTGATACCATCCCTCTCCTCTCTCCTCTGATACCATCCCTCTCCTCTCCTCCTACCTCTCTCCTCCTGATACCACCCCTCTCCTCCCTCCTCCTGATACCACCCCTCTCCTCCCTCCTCCTGATACCACCCCTCCTCCTACCATCCCTCTCCTCCTGATACCATCCCTCTCCTCCCTCCTCCTGATACCATCCCTCTCCTCTCTCCTCTGATACCATCCCTCTCCTCCCTCCTCCTGATACCATCCCTCTCCTCTCTCCTCTGATACCACCCCTCTCCTCCCTCTCCTCTCTCCTCCTGATACCATCCCCTCCTCCCTCCTCCTGATACCATCCCTCTCCTCTCTCCTCTGATACCATCCCCCTCCCTCCTCCTGATACCTCCCTCCTCTCTCCTCTGATACCATCCCTCTCCTCCCTCCTCTCCTCTGATACCACCTACCACCCCTCTCCTCCCTCCTCCTGATACCACCCCCTCTCCTCCCTCCTCCTGATACCATCCCTCTCCTCTCTCCTCTGATACCATCCCTCTCCTCCCTCCTCCTCCCCTCCTCCTGATACCATCCCTCTCCTCTCTCCTCTGATACCATCCCTCCTCCCTCCTCCTGATACCATCCCTCTCCTCTCTCCTCTGATACCATCCCTACCATCCCTCTCCTCCTCCCTGATACCATCCCTCTCCTCCCTCCTCTGATACCATCCCCTCTCCTCTCTCCTCTACCTCCCTCTCCTCTCTCTCCTTATCTGTTCTTCCTTCTCTCCTCCTAATTAGTCTCATAACGCTCTCTCCTTCTATTTATATTTTTGTCAGAAAACATACACACACACACACACACACACACACACACACACACACACACACACACACACACACACACACACACACACACACACACACACACACACACACACACACACACACACACACACACACACACTGCACACACTGCTGAGTGCATTAGTGTCTAACTAACAGTCTTTTATTCCCTGCTGGTATCATGAGATTGTTCCGGTAATTCCTTTCCCACACCGGCCGTTACTTTACAGAGTCGGAAAACAGGGAACACTGGGATTGTGTTTTATGATTTATGTGTGTGTGGCTCTGTGTGTGTGTGTGTGTGTGTGTGTGTGTGTGTGTGTGGGTGTGTGTGTGTGTGTGTGTGTGTGTGTGTGTGTGTGTGTGTGTGTGTGTGTGTGTGTGTATGTGTGTGTGTGTGTGTGTGTGTGTGTGTGTGTGTGTGTGTGTGTGCTCTGTGTGTGTGTGGGGCTCTGTGTGTGTGTGTGGCTCTGTGTGTGTGTGTGGCTCTGTGTGTGTGTGTGTGCGTGTGTGTGTGTGGGGCTCTGTGTGTGTGTGTGTGTGTGGGGGGGCTCTGTGTGTGTGTCTGTGTGTGTGTGTGGGGCTCTGTGTGTGTGTGTGTGTGGGGCTCTGTGTGTGTGTGCGTGGGGCTCAGTGTGTGTGTGTGTGTGTGTGTGTGTG